>NW_022589738.1:6445218-6709256 GCF_004348235.1 Phoca vitulina | reverse complement strand
CCCTTCATTCTTCCCTTCTTGCTATCTTCTTCTTTTTTTTTTTTTTTAAACATAGAATGTATTATTTGTTTCAGAGGTACAGGTCCGTGATTCATCAGTCTTCAAAATTCACAGTGCTCACCATAGCATATACCTTCCCCAATGTCTATCACCCAGCCACCCCATGCTTCCCACCCTCCACCACTCCAGCAACCCTCAGTTTGTTTCCTGAGATTAAGAATTCCTCATATCAGTGAGATCATATGATACTTGTCTTGCTCTGATTGACTTATTTCACTTGGCATAATACCCTCTAGTTCCATCCATGTCGTTGCAAATGGCAAGATTTCATGTTTTTTGATGGCTGCATGATATTCCATTGTATATATATACCACATCTTCTTTATCCATTCATCTGTTGATGGACATCTTGGCTCTTTCCAAAGTTTGGCTATCTTTAGCCCTGAATTCCCTGTCTCTGATGTTAAGAACATCTCTTTACCTCTTGGTACAGGGAAGATAACTTTTACATGAGAGATTTATTTCCTGCTTTCAGGGGACAAAGGAAGGTCAGAGTGTTCTTGCTCTCATTCTTTCTTAAGTAGCTTTAATTCAAAATAACTATATGCCACCATGGTATATCTTAGGGAAACCTTCCCTGAGCCCCAACACAGCCCATACAAGGCTTTGGTAACAGTTGAATTATTGGGTACAGTTGTTTTGGTGAGATGAATATTGGTACAGAAAACTACAGACATCCTCATTTCAGAAATTGTGAAGATTAGGAACTTTTTTCTTCCTATATATTCTCATATTAATTACCCTTGGATTTTTTTTTTTAATTTTTATTTTTAAAAGATTTTATTTATTTATTTAATTGACAGAGAGAGAGAGACAGTGAGAGAGGGAACACAAGCAGGGGGAGTGGGAGAGGGAGAAGCAGGCTTCCCGCCGAGCAGGGAGCCTGATGCGGGGCTTGGTCCCAGGACCCTGGGATCATGACCTGAGCTGAAGGCAGTCTCTTAACCAACTGAGCCACCCAGGCACCCCTTACCCTTGGATTGTATTTTATGTTTAGTTGCTCTAGTGACTTCATGAGATAGTATTCAAGATGAGCTAAATGTGAGTGTAGGTAGCTTGCTCATGGTAAATGGAAGAGATGAAGGTGAAACCCAAGAAATTAGACTCTGAAACCCATGAGATTTCCATATCCATTACTATTGTGACAACTACTCCATCTACAAAGTGCTGCATTTTTCTCAGGATTCATCCCAAAATTGATAAGTTTTGTGAGAAATGTTGAGGGGATTTGAGGACATTGAAAACTTGAGAATGGAAAGTGTTTAATGCTTGCAATACCAACAGATGCTTTATAATCTACCTTAGATGTTTAGTAACCCCAAAATTCAACCATTGTTGAGAAAGGTTTTTAATTGATTGTTTCCAAATGATTTCCAATACATTAAACATTAATACATGCACTTGCTGAGTTTTGGTGAGTGACGTAATCTAGTTATCAATGTAATTATCTAAATTGTGAGTATTTTTATTTATTAATATTAATTTTTATTTCTACAAATCACAAATTATTGTGTGTAAGAGAGAATTTAAATATTTATTTAAATAATTTTGTAGGAAATATGAACTACTGCCCTACTGGCATTGTGGACTCCCTAACATCTATGCTAGATGTTAAGATGACTTCTAGAATGATGTGTCTGTGTTTGTAATTTAGATAATTATGCTAATGGTCTAATCCACTGAGAACCATTCTGTTGAATGTTTTCTTGAATCTAATCTTTGCAAAGTACCCAAGTAACAAAGAGTATCATTCAGTTAGTGAAAGGAAAATTGAATTGTGATAGCTCTCACTATTTTTAATGAAAGACAAATAATTTATTGTTTATTTTGCAGATCTTTCTTAGAAATATGTACTTGGTTAACCCACTGTTACTGAGCTCTTAATAACTAGGTAGTTTTAGAAGGTATACATGTTTTGCTCTTTAAGTTACTGTGTTCTGAAATATCTTATGAGAAAATTGGAATTGTTGATTGCTCTACCTATATAGTATAGAATGGTCTCAGTGGCAAGCATATTTAGCTGGAAAATGTAAATATTTACCAATTAGCATGATTGTTCCTAGGGAAAAAAAATTCTGTAGCTGATAAGCAAATGCATTAGTTATCTGATTTATTCTGTCTTAGGGCTCAGCATAACTTTCTAGCAAGACAACATATATTGAATTTCATGATTTATTTTAATTTCAGGAAGAATAGTTGGCACTCTGGTACCATCCCACCAGAGATATATGGTTGCTAAACTAACCTTCCAAGAGTCAACAAATATCTATTGAGTGCCAACTATGTAGCGGGCATAGTCGTATATACTCTAAGAGGCACAATACAACATGGTTTTTCTTCTCTAAAAGATTATCATCTGAGGGAAGAAACAATTATATAAACAAATAAATATGGCCTTTAATTTAACTTATTTTTTATTGAGCACATATTACAGGTCAGGTGCTCTAGATTTTAAGCATGGCAGTAGAGAGAAAAATGTCCCTGTAATCATACAGCCCTATGATCCAGATGAGTGAAACTGAACAAGGAAACATTTAGCAAACTCTTTGACATTCTCTGTACTTATTTGTCAACTTGTTTTCTCTCTCTGAAACTTAGAATATAGAATTTCAAATAGTGATGGATGGATGCTAAGAGGAATAAGGTGGGTGCTATTTTGTATAATGGAGTCTAAGAAAACCTCTCTAAAGGGACATATAAGAAACCTGAGGGAAGAGAAACAAAATTCCAGGCAGAAAGAACATGTACAGAAGTCCTGCTGAGGGATCATGTGTTCCAGGGACACCAGGGTGCCTGGTTTAGAGTGACTGGGGATGAGTACTATCAATTACAGGTGAGATGGTACTGCGGCGGGACAAATTAGGTAGAACCTATTGACCACTGTAAAGACTTTGGCTTCCTGGTAGGTTAGGAGACTGAGTGTTTTAAGGAGTGCCTGGAAGCAATGTAACTTATAATGTAGGATGTAAACGTAGAATTTGAGAGGTGAGCTAGAGGATGATGTCATAATCCGGGTTGGGTGTGTGGGGGAGGCTAGAACCAGGTTGGTAGCCATGGACCTGAAGGGAAATGGCCATAGTTTGGAAAGTACAGGTAACAAAATTTACAGATGGACTAGATATGGAGATTGAGAGAGTGGAGGAAAATAGTTTAAAAAAAATTTAAACAGTTTAACCTGAACATCAAGCAGGATGGGATGGCTATTTACAGGAGTAAGAAAGACTATTGAAATACAGGGTTTGGTAGGAAAGTACAGGTAAATTTCCCATAAGAATTCATGGAAAAGAATTTTGTTTTAGTGTATTATCATGGAAAGAGTATATAGGGGTGCCTGGGATAGCAGCAGCATTTACAGTGTAAGTCAAAGAAAAAGAGACAAAGAAGGGCAGAAAGCATCAAGAAGATGACGTGACTATCATTGTCAGATGTCCTAGGAGTTAAAGTTAAGATGAGAACTCAAGCCTGTTACACTTACTACCCTCTAGAATGCTTGTCCGTAACCCTGGTAACACAGCTACTCCCTAGAGATCTCTCTCTACTTCTCTTTAGTGTTTGACCCCTAGCATCGTAGATCCTGTATCATCGTCTTCCTTGGTTTGCTCTCTTGCTTTTAGTAGAGTATAACCTCCCATAGCTTCCTAAGAAAGGACTCAGGAGAGATAAATTTTTGAGGTATGTCATAAAATATTTTTAATTCTACTCTTCTTTTTTGATCATTTTTTTATATCCCCATGATCTTGTTTCAGAAAATGCAGCCACTTCTCTTACTTCCTGTGGATTTTCATTCTAATTCTCCCACAATCCTCCTCTGCTTCTTGCACTGTTCATGTTTTCTAAGGTCCTTCTTTCTTGTTTGTTATTTGTTTTATTTTGGGGAATTCTCATTTTCAAAGTCATTTCTCAAATTATCCAATGATCCTAATTTTCTGTTTAAGTGTGAGATACTAACATTTGATAAAGTTAACTACCCTTTCCTGATAAAAATAGTTAATTAAAAAAAGAATCATTATCTGCTTCTGCTAACATGTTATACTATGTATATATGTTTAGTCCACAAGTCAGCAAATTACTTAATGAAGACACATTTAATGAATTCTGGCCAAAGACAGGAAAAATGTAAGAATGCTCCAGCTGTCTTCACTATTACTTAACATTGTGTTGGAAGTATTAGCCATCAAGACCAGACAAGAAAAACCAATTTAAGGCAAAACAGTTGGAAGAAGAGGTAACATTATCACAATTTGCAGATATGACTGTTTATCTAAAAAGTCCCAAAGAAATAATAACAATAACAGACACAGAAACCAATGCAAACAGCAAAATAATTTAGTAAGTTAGCAGAATATGAAATTAACATTCAAAATCAATAGACATGACGTATATAAATGCTAATGAGCTAGAAGATATTATGGATTGGACATACTCATTTACAACACCAAAAACAAGAAACACATTTAACAAGAAATTTTCAAAATCTGTATTTAAAACTCTCCTTAAAGAGTCAAAAGAAAATCAAGGGGAGGACCTACCTTGTTCCTGAAGAGCATGATTTAACATCATAGGGGCACCTGGGTGTCACAGCTGGTTGGGCCTCAGATTCTTGGTTGCGGCTCAGGTCGAGATCTTGGGGTTGTGGTATCAAGCCTTGGGTGGGGCTCCTCATTCAGCTTGGAGTTGGCTTGGGTTTCTAGCTCCCTCTCCCTCTGCCCGTCCCCACACACTCGCTTGTTCATACTCTGTCTCTAAAATAAATTTTTTTTAAGATTTTATTTATTTATTTGACAGAGAGAGACAGCGAGAGAGGGAACACAAGCAGGGGGAGTGAGAGAGGGAGAAGCAAGCTTCCTGCTGAGCAGGGAGCCCAATGCAGGACTCGATCCCAGGACCCTGGGATCATGACCTGAGCGGAAGGCAGACGCTTCGCTGACTGAGCCACCCAGGCATCCCTAAAATAAAGAAATCTTTAAAAAATGATTTAACATCATAAAAATATCTGTTGTTTTTAAGTTAATGTATAAATTAAATGACATTCCAATATAAGTAACATTTTCTTTTGGAGTTAGACAAGCTGATTTTAAAGTTAATATAGAAAAATAAGCAAGAAAGTTTCCTCTTCTATAAAATGAAGGGAACAAAACATAAGATAAAATAAAATAGGAAAATAAGCAAGCAAAAATAACCAGAAAAAAAAAAAAAAACCCTGAAAATACTAATGAAGGGATAGGAGATACAAAGAAAACATACAAAATTATAATGTAAAATTTGGGGGTAAAAAATCTGTAATGCAGGGGTGCCTGGGTGGCTCAGTCAGTTGAGCATTGCACTCTTGATTTTTCCTCAAATCGTGATCTCAGGGTCTTGGGATAGAGCACTGCATCTCTCTTTCCCTCTCCCTCTGCTCCTCCCTCCACTCGTGCTGTCTGTTTCTTTCTCTCTGAAATAAATAAATAAATAAATAAATAAACAAATAAAGTCTTCTTTAAAAAATCTGTAGTGTTAAATATGAATTGAAAATTTAATTAAAAACTAACAATTTATTTAAATATATTTTCAAAAAATATATTTCCTGTCATCTGGGAAGACCTAGTAACAATGGGTACACCTAGCTATAATGATTCTAACACTCTGTTCTGACCTGGTTGTGTGTGTATGTGGGGAGAGGGGTGATTTCCCCACACCAACAGCACTTTTGGAACATCACCTGAGTCTCCTATATTCCAACTCACTTCGGATACTGTCTACCCAGAAATAGTGTCAGATCTCACAGGTTGAAGATTTATTTCTACAAGACTGCCCTCCCACACACACACAGCTTCAGAATTAGTCACCGAGTCCAGGTTGTCACCTGTGCTTCTGACCCACTGGCTGTAGATTGGAGATTCCAAAGATTCCCTCCTTAGGTTTGATTAATTTGGGAGAGCTGCTCATAGAACTCAAAGAAACATTTTACTTTACTACATTACCAGTCTATTATAAAAGGATAGAACTCAGGATCAGCCAGATGGAAGAGCTGCATAGGGCAAGGCATGTGTTTTAATGGAAGCCTTGTTACGTTGGTATGATTGATTAAATCACTGGTCATTGATAACTCATTCAACCTCTAGCCCCTCTCCCCTCCCCAGGAGTGGGGGTGGGGTGGGACTGCAAAATCCAACCCTCAGCTCACAAGGTTGGTCCCCCCCCCCAACAAACAGCCCCTATCCTTAGATTGCCCAAGGACTGTCCAAAAGTCACCTCAGTAACATAACAAAAGACACCTTTATCCCTTAGGAAATTCCTAGGATAAAGAACAAGTATATATTCCTTATTATAAATCATAGTGTCATTCCACATTAAAAGGAACCACAACTCATTAGAGGAACATCTGATTCCTGATCCTCGACAGGTAATATGAGTGAGCCTGAGAACTTTGATTTTGTCGTAAAGCAAGGAAGTGCTTCCCCAGATTTGTTAGCATTTTGGGTTTGTTCCATTCTTTTCTCCTGTTCTTTATGCTTGTAGATTTATGCCTTTTTAAAAGTTTTTCTTTCCCTCTCGTTTTACAGACAGGCTTCGGATAAACTTTTTTAAAAATATATTTATACATTCATACTAATGTATATTTTTGATCTTGAAGGAGAAATATATACGTTTAGTAACAATGCATGTTGGCTTACATTTTCTCTAATGGTCTTTTCAGGAATCTGGAACATTGTTTATCACCACAAAAGATGGAAATGTTTGATTTCACTATGCCAATTTTCAAGAAAAATTGCTTTGGCCTCTACCTTTTAAGAATAAAGACGAAACAGAATGTTTTATATTACTGATTTTATTATCATAACTGACTTTTGAAGAATTGAGTACAATTTTGGAGTGTCAAAAATATTCCCTTGATGTTTGGGTATGCCTCATTATATAGTATGCACGTATATTTTGAAAGAAGCAGTTCAAATGAAGATTGCCTCTGATAATATTCTAAATGAGCTATATAAGTAGAGTATTATGGTAGTAGACACTGGAAATTTATTCAGAGCCCATATTTAAGGCATTTTAATCTATCCCCTGAAGAACGAATCTGTCATCTAAGTCATATAAACCAGTAGTTTGGATTAAAAACAACAACTTCGAGATCATTAAGTATATTGCCTGATAATCTAAGATCCTAAACAGCTTACATTATATATTAAATTTAGTGTCTTTTCTCTTGCAGGGATGGAAAAATGTTCCCTTCTTCCCCTCTAGGTTCTTTGGCTAGTCTAATAATTAAACTCATATAGAACAGATTAAAAGGAGAAAAACAATTTAATTTCATACATATGGGAGCCCCAAAGATAAGAGACTCAAGGGCAAAGCAGGGTGGTTGAGGCTTATATGCCATCCTGAGCTAAAGAATGGCACAGGGGCCTGGGGCTAAAAAGGGGAGGAAGCTAATTCACAGGACAATAAGAAGAGCAGATGTTTGGTAATTAGATGTTTGCCTTGCCATATAGATAGATAGGTCCTTCAGATACAAAGTTATTTCTGGTAATAGCTCTCTTTCTGGGCCAGGCCCCCTACCTAAATTCTTTTAGGTAGTTAAGGGAGAGGTATATGATTTTCTTGAGTCGGCTGGGTCTTGATTGACTTCAGCTCAAAATAATCCACATGTCAAAGTGGCATATTTTCCTCCCCTTCACTATTTCATCTTAGTTTAAGGTTGGCTAATTAGCAGTCTCAAGTTATAAAACATGTAGTCCTAGCTTTCTGCCACTCTCCAAAATATATAAAATATTATATATATTTCCTTTCTTGTTCGGTTTTAGGATTTCTGGTGGCAGAGGTCTATGAGAATATTTTTTTCCGTATGTTTTTGAGGAAATAAAATCACATGTAGGTATTATGGTCTAACTATGTTGCACTGGTAATTTGCATGTTACACTTTGACCTTCGAAGTAGAAAAATACAATGGATTAGAGATACACATGCCCAAATGCTAGAATCCACTCTGCCATTTGCGAAGTATTTTACTTCTTGGGTGTGAAGAGAACCAAAAGATGAATGAGTTGGCAATATTATTTTTGTTAAAAGATGAATTAGAATTTTGGGGTGCAACAAAAAGAATGTTATTTTGATTCTTTCACAGTTTCGTATGGTAAACTTAATTAGCATTAAAATATAGTGTTGATACCTCTGTTTTTAAAAAAACATGAAGAATAAAGATTAAAAAGAGAAATAAAGAAGTGTTGAGGAAACTCAGATTAAGTAAGGCAGGAAGAACAGTGACTAGAATATCAGGAAAAAAGTCCTATGAAAAGAATCAGAAGAATTCGGGTTTTCAGCCAAAGTAGAAAATTAAATTAAGTGGTGCCTTTCTCATGTATTTTTTCTTAACCCTTTTCCCGTATTCCACCCATCCCCCCACCCCCCTCCCCTCTGGTAACTATCAGTTTGTTCTCTGTATTTAAGGGTCTGGTTTTTGTTTGTCTCTTTTTTTTTTCTTTGTTCATTTGTTTTTTTTTTTTGTTTTTTTTTTTTAAATATTTTATTTATTTATTTGACACAGAGAGAGAGATAGCGAGAGCAGGGACACAAGCAGGCGGAGTGAGAGAGGGAGAAGCAGGCTTCCCGCTGAGCAGGGAGCCCAATGTGGGGCTCGAACCCAGGACCCTGGGATCATGACCTGAGCTGAAGGCAGACGCTTAACGACTGAGCCATCCAGGCGCCCCATCATTTGTTTTGTTTCTTAAATTCCATTTATGAGTGAAGCCATATGGTATTTTTCTTTCTCTGACTGACAGATTTTACTTAGCATTATACCGTCTAGATCCATCCATGTTGTTGACAATGGCAAGATTTCATTCTTTTTTATAGCTGAGTACTATTCCATTGCATATATTCCCCACATGTTCTTTATCCATTCATTTACCACTAAGACATTAGGCTGCTTCCATAATTTGTCTGTTGTAAATAATGCTGCAATAAACATAGGGATGCATATGTCTTTTCACATTAGTGTTTTTGTATTCTTTGGGTGAACACCCAGTAGTGGAATTACTATATTATATAGTAATGCTATTTTTAATTTTTTGAGGAATCTCCATACTGTTTTCCACAGTGGCTGTACCAGTTTGCATTCCCACCAACCATGCACGAGGGTTCCTTTTTCTCCACATCCTCGCCAACACTTGTTGTTTCTTGTCCTTTTGATTTTAGCCATTCTGACAGGTGTGAGGTGCTATCTTATTGTGGTTCAGATTTGCATTTCGCTCATGATGTGTGATGTTGGGCATCTTTTCATGTGTCTGTTAGCCATCTGGGTGTCTTTGGAGAAATGTCTGTTCATGTCTTCTGCCCATTTTGTAATTGAATTATTTGTTTTTTTTTTTTTTTTTTTGGTGTTGAGTTGTGTAAGTTATTTATGTATTTTGGATATTAACACTTTATCAATATGTCATTTGCAAATATCTTCTCTATTCCGTAAGTCGTCTTTTAGTTTTATTATTTTCTTTACTGGACAGAAAGTTTTTATTTTGATGTAGTCCCAATAGCTTAGTTTTGCTTCTGTTTCCCTTACCTCAGGAGACATTTTTAGAAAGATGTTGCCATGGCCGATGTCAGAGAAATTACTGCCTGGGCTTTCCTCTAGGATTTTTATGGTTTCAGGTCTCACATTTAGGCCTTTCATCCATTTTGAGTTTATTTTTGTGTATGGTGTTATAAAGTGGTCCAGTTTCATTCTTTTGCATGAGCTGTCCAGTTTTCCCAACACCATTTGTTGAAGAAATTGTCTTTTTTTCATTGCATATCCTTGCCTCCATTGTTGAAAATAATTGACTGTATGTTGGTGGGTTTTGGGTTCCTGGGTGGCTCAGTTGGGTAACTGTCCAACTCTTGATCTCAGCTCAGGGTCATGAGTTCAAGCCCTGTGTTGCGCTCCACAGTGGGAATGGAGCCTACTTACAATAATAATAATAATATTGTGGGTTTATTTCTGGGCTCTCTATTCTGTTCCATTGATCTATGTGTCTCTTTTTGTGCCAGTACCATACTGTTTGATTACTACAGCTTTGTAGTATATCTTAAAATCTGGGATTGTGAGACCTCCAGTTTTGTTCTTCTCTTTAAAGATTGCTTTGGCTTCGTATTTGTTATTAGAAGGCTTTCTTTCATTTTGCTTAAATTCATTTTTAATGACCCAGATTTTCTAATTAGGTCTTACATACATGTAGAATTAATGTTACATAGGAAAGAATTGGTCAAACATAAGAAAGATAATCTCTGATAGAGTTATATACAATGGAAGGAACTTGCAAAGGAGCCATCTACATTTTCTCTGAAAAAGAAAAAAAAAAAATCTGAGAATTTTGAGTGTCTAAACCCCTGAAACATAATGGGAAGTAGCTCAGATTATTTATGAGTCATTTTCAGTATTTGCAAAAGACTGGAAAAAGCAAATCTTTTTCAGCATTAAGTGCAAGTAGTCAACCGTAAACTGTTCCTGAAGCTGAGTGTCCCTGTTTTAGAAGTATCACCACAGTCATAAAAGCCTTGGACAATTCACAAGCATTGCCAAAATGTCATAGCCCTTGAAGTCCAAAGAATGAGACACAGGAGTCTTTTAACATTTCATAACTGTGTGCTCATTCTTCCTAATAGACAGGACCCAGCACAGTCTGAGCATAAAAACTCTTGCCGTATAATTCAATTCCTGTATCAGGTACACACCTATGGGGTTTTGGAATATAGGTGAGGTTTGGTAGGGTGAGGTCTGGAGCCGATGACCAAGAAAGAATTCTTGAGACGTCTTTGGTGCAAAATGGTGGCTTAAAAAAGCATGGGGACAGGACCCGTGCGCAGAAAGAGCTGCTATACCAGGCTTGTGAGGGGTGGCTGCTTATATACTATGGGGTTGGGGGAGGTAAGGAAAAGGGAAGTTTCAAAAGGATTTTCATATGTTAAGGAAGACTCACAGGATACCAGAGGCCTTGCCATTGTCAGTTTAAGGTTGTTTTTCCCTCTAGCAAGGCATTAACATTAAGATAGTTGGGAGCTTCGGGCGCCTGGGTGGCTCAGTTGGTTAAGCGACTGCCTTTGGCTCAGGTCATGATCCTGGAGTCCCTGGATCGAGTCCCGCATCGGGCTCCCTGCCCGGCAGGGAGTCTGCTTCTCCCTCTGACCCTCCCCCCTCTCATGTGCTTGCTCTCTCATTCTCTCTCTCTCAAATAAATTAAAAAAAAAAAAAAAAAATCTTAAGATAGTTGGGAGCTTCCTGGAGGAACATTACACTCTGCCCACTTCAAGTATCTGTCAATAGGGTGCAGATTTATAAGGACATTAATTGTACCTACATTTCCTTCTGGAAGCTAGGTTATTGATAGAAATGCTTTGTTCTTATAGATTGCTAAGACATTTATAAACTGAGGGAGGCTCATGTCTTGCAGGATTGTGATCTCTATAAGTTAACCATTTGTTTTTCCTTTCCTTAGCTTTAGGGCAGCCAGGAGTACATGAAGAATGTCACATATATCCCATCTTGGGGTGGGGGCGGGTTGCAGGGTGTCAGCTTGTGCTTTGTCCTCAGCTTGCCTTCTGTTCCCTCATCACTCACCACCCTGTTTTTATCATGGAGTTATATGCTCATGTAGGGGAGGAAAAATAATTTTCCTATTTCTTTCAAAGTTCTTGGCTGACACCCACCCTCAAATAAAAAGACAAATTAACATGAGAAAAAAAGATTTAATTTCATTCATACACACTGGAGCCCCACAAAGATAATAGAATGAAGCGGAGGAGAATATGTCACCCCAAAATATGCCAATTTGGCAATTGATTATTTTGAATTCAAATTATTTAAGAAACAGCTGGTGCAAGAAGGGCACTCTGACCCTCCTTTGTCTCCCTGGAAGCAGGAAATAAATCTCCCACGTGAACGGTACCCTCCCTGGATAGGAGAATAGAAGGCAGCCTTACCACCACTAGTAGGGAATTCAAAGCTGAGATGGCTATATAAACAGATCTTGTTACTTCACTACTTTGCTACCCCAAGCCCAAAGCCCGTTGTCTTGTTAATTCCTCAGAAATGTGTTGTTTCCTTGTCTAAAAGGTATAAAAGCTGTCTGCTTTGGTCACTTCTTCCAGTCTCAGGAGTTCCCACATATATATAAACTTAATTTTTTTTTTCTGCTGTTAATCTTATATCAATTTAATTATTAGGCCAACCAAAGAACCTAGAAGGGAAAAAGGGAAAAGTTTTCCTCCCCTGCAAGCCTCAAAGGCAGTCAGGCAACTGAGATTTATATGCCATCTTGAGCTAAGAAATGGGGTAGGAGTCTGGAGATTCAAAAGGGAGGAAGACAGTTCTCAGAAAGGTCAGGAGAGGAAATGTTTGGTAAACAAATCATTGTCCTACCCATGCAGATAAGTTTCTGAGATGAAAAGTTATCTCTGGTAGTAGCTTGCTTCCTGGTACATGCCCCCTATTTAAATTCTTTTCAGCCATTAAGTGGGGAGGTAGAAAGCTTTTCCTGCATCTTTCAGGTCTTGAATGCCTTCAGCTCAAAACAATTCTTATGCCAAAAAGGCATATTTTGGAGTGGCATAATCTGCTCCCCATCACCCCCATCCTTTATCTTCTCAGTAGGGAGTTATTAGAAGAGTACCTGGCACACAGTAGATTCACAATAAATATTGCTGCATGATCAATGAATGAGGAAGTGAATGGTGGATGTATTAAAATAGAAAGATGAAACTCTGAGAAGTTTGGCAATGCTGTCAATAGAAATACAGTGCGATCCTCTTATGTAATTGAAAAATTTCTTGTAGCCACATTTATAAACTGAAAAAGAAACAAGTGAAATTGTTTTAGTAATATATTTTATTTAACCCAACATATCCAAAATATTATCTTTTTAACACGTGATCAATATATTGAGTGTAAAAGAGATATTTTACGGGAAGCCTGGGTGGCTCAGTTGGTTAAGTGTCTGCCTTCAGCAGAGATCATAATCCCAGGGTCCTGGAATCAAGTCCAGCATGGGGCTCCCTGCTCAGCAGGGAGTCTGCTTGTCCCTCTCCCTCTGCCTCTCCCCCTGCTTGTGCTCTCTCTCTCTCTCAAATAAATAAAATCTTTAAAAAAGAGAGAGATTTTACAATATTTTTTGTACTAACTCTTTAAAATGTACTGTGTATTTTATACTTAGAGCAATCTCAATCTGGAAGAGCCATACTTTTTTTAAAGATTTATATATTTACTTTAGAGAAAGAGAGCTTGAATGCACAAGTGGGAGAGAGGCAGAGGGAGAGGGAGAGAAATCCTCAAGCAGACTTCCCACTGAGCCTGGAGTCTGACGTGGGGCTCAATCCCAGGACCCTGAGATCATGACCTGAGCCAAAATCAAGAGTCAGAGACTTAACTGACTGAGCCACCCAGGTGCCCCTAGAAGCACCATATCTTAAGTGCTCAATGGCCACACATGTCTAGTGGCTACCATATTGGACAGTTTTTCTTTAAGAGGATATGGAGGATATTAAAATATTTTGACCAGGTGAGGAAGGGATTTTGGTTATTTCCACCAACACCTCATGGGCCAAACCCAGTTACGTGGCTCAACCTAATGGCAAAAGAGACTATAAAATGTAGCTAAAGAGGCATCTTCAAGAAACTCTTAGATAGCCTAAGTGTAATATATTAGAATGTTGTCTAAAATCTTAATTTATTTGAAATAATTGTATATAATTGATGACAATTACACTGAACAGCATAAGATGTAGTGTTTTAAGCCAGGCTCAAACGGTATACAGTGAACAGTATTAACTAAAGCACATTTTTTACGAATTGTGGATTGAAGAATAAATAGGAAATTTTTCTGGTAAAACTACCTTCAATATCCCAAAGCAGTAAGTAAAGACAAAAGCAAATACAAAAACACAAAATATATTACTGATTTTAGTAGTTCAGCATATAAACTGTTTTTGAATTTATTACATGATCCATATTTCCCAATTGTTTTAACAATATGTAGGACTAGGGGCTCCTGGGTGGCTCAGTCCGTTAAGCGTCTGGCTTTGGCTCAGGTCATGATCCCGGGGTCCTGGGATCGAGTCCCACATCGGGCTCCTTGCTCTGCAGGGAGCCTGCTTCTCCTTCTCCTCCCCACTTGTGCTCTCTCTCACTATCTCTGTCTCTCTCTCTCAAATAAATAAAATCTAAAAAAAAATAAAATAAAATAAAATAAAAAAACAATATGTAGGACTAGCCCAGGAAATGAAATGGAAAAAAGAAATGAAATGTAACTTTCAAGGAAGTTAGAAGGGGGAATATGAAAGAAAATTTCACTTCTTTATTTTTTCACTTAACACATGGAGACCTGAGACTTTGAGGGTGTAGCAGTGGATCTGTTCTCATATCAACTTCCTAGACCAGAAACAAGATTTAATGAGAAAATTGTTTTTTCAAGTGACTCTACATTTTATCTTTCTGCAGTGGTTATCAGTCGATAAACACGAAGACACTCATAATCATATAGGTACAAGCATTGATAACCTAATCAACAGAAATCTTTTAAAAAAATAAAAATTTCCCCCAGGGCGCCTGGGTGGCTCAGTCTGTTGGGCATCTGCCTTCGGCTCAGGTCATGGTCCCAGGGTCCTGGGATTGAGTTCCACATTGGGCTTTCTGCTCAGCAGGGAGCCTGCTTCTCCCTCTGCCTGCCACTCCCCCTGCTTGTGCTCTCCTTCTCTCTCTCTCTCTCTGTCAAATAAATAAATAAAATCTTTAAAAAAAATGTCCCCCAAATTCTCCCTATCATTATCACCACCAATATATTTTCTTTGAAATGACCAGGTTTTTAACAGAAGTAACTACTGATTTTTTGAAGAACTTCATCTATAAATCTTAGAACAGTGCAAGAATACTGAATTTCTAGCTATTTCTATTTCCAAGAGTCACTCTTCAAAATATGACAACATATAGAACAGTTATTGGGAAAGTGTCTAAAGCTTCCATTATTAGACTATAGACAGTACTTTGGGTAGGGACTCTGCCCACTATCTTATATCACTGGCTGTGTGGCCCTAATAGAAGGTACTCAAAAAATACTGATATTAAGAATAAAGTAATGCATATAAGAAATTATTTCTACTACTCAGTTGCTGAAGAACATGTTATATACAGTCCTTTGCAATTGGATATGTACCTAGCATTTGTATATACGTAGCATTTATAACAATTTAACTATATTAGGTGAAAAACAAGATTTCCATCCAGACTGGGAAATTTTTTTAAAAATATGCATATAACTAGATATGATAATCTTATAGTATTGAGAGTTCTAAAGAATTAAGTAGAATATAATATTTATAATATAGAAGAACATGTAACTATCCTCAAACCATATACAGTAAAAAAAAAAAGAAGAAAGTGTAAATTAAGTAGAAATATTTAAACTGTATTTTAGTTTTAAATATTTCATGTTTTTGCCCCATATAACTAATTTAATAATGACTACTGTAATTTCAGGATAAGACTCCACTTACCAAAGCTAAATGAAGAATTCTCATTTCCTCATTAAATGTGAATTTTTTAGAAATGGATGCTTTTTTCTCAATAGATTTACTTTCTTAAAAAGAGGCAATACAAGGTGTACATTTGTCAAATCATCACAATGTACACTTTAAATATCTTATAATTTTGTCAGTTAAACCTCAATAAAACTGAAGAAAGAAAAAGAAGATACCTTAATTTTGCTTTTTTTTTTTTAAAGATTTTATTTATTTATTTGACAGAGAGAGACACAGCGAGAGAGGGAATATAAGCAGGGGGAGTGGGAGAGGGAGAAGCAGGCTTCCTGCTGAGCAGGGAGCCCGATGTGGGGCCCGATCCCAGGACCCTGGGACCATGACCTGAGCCAAAGGCAGACGTTTAAAGACTGAGCCACCCAGGTGCCCCTTAACTTTGCTTTCTTTTATTTTTTTATTTTTATTTATTTTTAAAGATTTTATTTGTTTGAGAGAGAGAGAGAACACAAGCTTGGGGAAGGGCAGAGGGAAAAGGAGAAGCAGACTCCCCGCTGAGCAGGGAGCCCAACATGGGGCTTGATCTCAGGACCCTGGGATCATGACCTGAGCCAAAGGCAGACACTTAATGAACTGAGCCACCCAGGTGCCCCTAACTTTGCTTTCTTTTAGATATCAAAATATTTCTTTGAAAATAATTTACAAGATAACTAGCCATTTTAGAATACAATCTTTGTAGTACTTATTTTGAAAGGGTTACATAACATTTTTTCGGGCATTCTCTTGATTTTAGCACTGTGTTGACATACTTCACCATTTTTAAGAAAAATCAACAGTGATGTTGTAAACTAAGTAGTTTAGATAATCTTAAAGTAATTAAAATCGGAATGTGGTTGGTCCAAATTAGGTAAATTTAAGAAAAACTTTTACAAAAGTTGTTTGTTCATACTAATCAGACTCATCAGATAATTTTTCACCTATTTGTTTAATAAACATTCACTAAATGAGTTGGCTGAGTGGTATAAACTATTTTCATATTTTTATTCATGGTCCTTTCAAAAATGTAAGTTGATGCCTTGGAAAACTATTAAAATATTAAAATAAAATGTTAAACTAAAAATATTAAAACCTTCACAAAATATTTAAATGTTTATTGGATTACTTTTATAAAATAACAAGATTCAGGGTACCTGGGAGGCTCAGTTGGTTGAGTGACTGACTCTTGATTTTGGCTCAGGTCATGATCTCAGGGTAATGAGATTGAACACGGCCTTGGGCTCCGCACTCAGTGCGGAGTCTGCTTGAGATTCTCTCCCTCTGCCCCTCCCTGTGCTCTCGCTCTCTCTAATAAATAAATATATGAATCTTTAAAAAAAAAAGCAAGATTCACAAATATTTCATCCTTTTAGAATTATAAATGATTACCTTCCCCTTTGATTGAACAATTTTTCTCATCATTTTATCTGAAGATTTCTACTGAGCGCTTTAAAAAACTTTTATTTGGGGGCATATCTTCAAGTGTGATTTACACGCCTGTCATTATTTAATCTTTGAAATGATACTTTATCATTGCTTAAATCAGTGTGGGTACATTGAACAAGATTTGAGAGCCACTCTATAGGACTGAGTCATTAGCCTATAATTTTACAGTGGGTGAAGTACTATGTTTTTATTACTTTGAAAAAATATAATGACCTTGCAATTGAGTCTTATGTTTAACATTTTAATCTCAGCTTTACTACCATTAAATATAACTATATGCATTGACCATATAAGAAGCAAGAAAATCACTGTGTCACAGTTTAATCTAATTCAATTTAAACCTAACAAAGATAGCCATAATTAGCAATTTACCAAATAAAAGGTCAGAGTTAAGTTATACTCAAAATTGTGTTGATTTGGGAGTAATTAGCCTTAAAATTTAAAACATGATTCTAGAAATGCTGAAGCTCTTTCAAAGTTTATTTTATGGTACCTAATATTTTTCAAGGATTGAATTACCAAACATAGCCAAATTCTACTGTTGCACCTACCGTTCAAGTCTTTATTAATAGCTCTTATTTCATTTGGCCTGCCTCAGAGTATAGAGTCACAGCCTTCATCGGCTGCAATGTAAAGGCTAGTCCCCACCAAAGATTGTTAATATTACATTTAAAAAATCACAGGACATGAATCCCTTGCCTTCCAGTAGCCAAAACAAGCCATTTTGTTTCTAATGAATAAAGTGACAGACATGTTAGAAGCAGGGAAGGACCAATCCTGATCATCAGTGACATTTCAAAAATAAAGGAATTCGTATTAAGAAAAATAGACAATGAAGGCTTACAGCCCCAAATTGTTTGTTCCATGAAAAATGTGCCTGTTAGCAAAGTCACATAACTAGGAATTTTAGATAAAGTTCATATGTGCATTATTTAAAACACAGTGATTTTCATAAAATTTAAGTTAAAAGCAAAGAAAAAACCTTCACATTTAGGCTCAATAGTGAGCCTAAAAACTGAAGTAACTCAAGAGTCATAGGATAGAAATGTAATACTAAGGTTGAGCATTTATTGTCAGGAGGCACTATTATAATGGATTTGCATTTAATTTCTAAAGCAACGTTTTGAGATAGACACTATTAGTATCCCCATTGTAAATATGAAAAAAACAAAGCACAGAATAAATAATTTGTGCAAGATTCAACAGTGACAAGGTTGGGATTCTTTTTAAAGTTTTCACGGCTCCAGAGTTCATCTCTTTCTCTCTCTCTCTCTCTCTCTCTCTCTCTCTCTCCCTCTCCCTCTCTCCCTCTCTCCCCCTCTCTCTTGAAAAAAAGATTCATAAAAAAGTAAGGTATCCTTACCATATGTGGCCACACTCTAATAATATTTGTTCCATTCTGTTTGATTTTTTAAATTAATAGCTAGCATGACATATAAATGGATTTCACAACCCCTTAATATCTTGACCTGTACTTTGAAAAACACCTGTCCAGATGATTTGCCCAAACTACTTACTCACAAGGTCAGGTCCTAAATTTAGGTTTTCTGACTTGAAAAACTGTTGCTCTCTGCTCCTGGTTTTATAACCATATCAGTCCAAGAATTGTTTATTTTCTCATTTTTCTCAATATTAGATATAAATCAAAATATTTATGGATGAAATGGGAATGTTGCCAAAGTGGCAATCTTTAGCTACAATGCATGGGTCCTGTACTCAGTGAAACAAATCATTTTCAGTAAAATTTGGTGCATTTTTTTCTTTACTGGAATGTAATATAAAATATAGCCAGTACTGGAAGAAAGAAAATCAAAAAGCAAAGACATACTAGATTCTGTACACATTTTACTTTCTTAGATTATTATTCTGTAATTCTCACCTCAGGAGACTTAGAAAAGGCAAAATTTTTAGAATTATCAGACGTAGGATGTTTTCTTCAAAATGATAACATACATCTTTATCTTTAGAAATGACCAGAGGGAAGTCGCTTACACATTCAAAATAGTTTAAATTAGACATGTAAACTTTTATGTGAGCAAGTCTGAGTCATACATCATTTCCAGGTACAAAGAAGTTGTACCAGTGCTCCTTTTATTACCATGGCTTTGAAGGTAGCATGTTGTCTTACTTCCCATTGTTTGGCATTTAAAAAAATGTCTTTTTATTGATTGAGGTATAATTGACATGCAAAAAAGCTGTAATATTTAATGTATATATTTTGATGTGTGTAAGGTACATATACAACCATGAAACTGTCACCATACACAATTACAATAGCATAAACTTAACATCACTTCTAGAAGTTTCCTTCCTCTCTTTTTTTAAATTTTTTTATTAACATATAATGTATTATTTGTTTCAAGGGTACAGGTCTGTGATTCATCAGTCTTACACAATTGACAGTGCTCACCATAGTACATACCCTCCCCAATGTCCATTACCCAGCTACCCCATCCCTCCCACCCCCCACCACTCCAGCAACCCTCAGTTTGTTTCCTAAGATTAAGAGTCTCTTATGGTTTGTCTCCCTCTCTGGTTTCATCTTGTTTCATTTTTTCCTCCCTTCCCCTGTGATCCTCTGTCTTGTTTCTCAAAATCCTCCTATCAGTGAGATCATATGATACTTATCTTTCTCTGATTGACTTATTTTGCTTAACATAATACCCTCTAGTTCCATCCATGTCGTTGCAAATGGCAAGATTTCATTTTTTTTATGGCTGCATAATATTCCATTGTATATATATACCACATCTTCTTTATCCATTCATCTGTTGATGGACATCTAGGCTCTTTCCATAGTTTGGCTATTGTGAACATTGCTGCCATAAACATTGAGGTGCAGGTGCCTCTTCAGATCACTACATTTGTATCTTTGGGGTAAATACCCAGTAGTGCAATTGCTGGGTCATAGGGTAGCTCTATTTTCAACTTTTTGAGTAACCTCCATACTGTTTTCCAGAGTGGCTGCACCAGCTTGCATTCCCACCAACAGTGTAGGAGGGTTCCCCTTTCTCCGCATCCTCGCCAACATCTGTCGTTTCCTGACTTGTTAATTTTAGCCATTCTGACTCATTGAGGTTTTGATTTGTATTTCCCTGATGCTGAGTGATGTGGAGCACTTTTTCATGTGTCTGTTGGCCATTTGGATGTCTTCTTTGCAGAAATGTCTGTTCATGTCTTCTGCCCATTTCTTGATTGGATTAATTGTTCTTTGGGTGTTGAGTTTGAGAAGTTCTTTATAGATTTTGGATATTAACCCTTTGTCTGATATGTCATTTGCAATCTCTCTCTTATTTTTGATAAGAATATTTAACAAAAGATCTACCCTTATAACAAATTTTTAAGCTAAAATACAGTTTTGGTAACTATATGCCCTGTGATGTCTAGGGCATCTCTAGGATTTATTCGTTTTGCATAAATGAAACTATGTACACTTTGGCCAATCCATTGGAATTATTGCTGCTTAGATAACAAATACTTAGATAAATTAGGTTTCTATCAGATCACAGATCTATCTTAAATAAACGTTACTATTGAAGAAAGATAGTTGTGGGATGCCTGGGTGGCTCAGTTGGTCAAGCATCAGACTCTTGATTTTGGCTCAGGTCAGGATCTCGGGGTTTTGGGATTGAGCCCTGCATCAGGCTCTGTACTCAGTGGGGAGTCTGCTTGAGGATTTCTCTCCCTCACTTATGCTTGCTTGCTCTTTCTCTCTTTTTTTCTCTCTCTCTCTCAAATAAATAAACCTTACAAAAAAGAAAAGAAAAAAGGTAGATGGAATCATTCCAAACCCTGTGATTGTTTTTCCCAAATTAGTAAGTATGCATTTTACTTTAATGTAAATAAATATGTTGAGCAGTAAAAAATCATTTTGAATTTCAAAAGAATGACAGAACATGAACCATGTAGTAGCACAGTAGTCTTGCAAAATTTCCAAGGAGGAAAAAAAAAAAAAGGAACATTCACACCAAGCAATTGCAAGCTGTGAAATGGCAAATTAAAGCAGAGGATTAAGTTGTTTTTCTAGTTAAGTTTGAGGGAAAAAATTCTGTGGTTTTGCAGAAATGGATAAGTAATTGCATTTGGTATGGAGGATATTGTTGGTTAAAATTTTCTTAATAAATTTGTGAGTTCCTCATATTCACTGAAATGAAGCAATAATGTGTGGTATATTTTAATAAGAGAAAGTTATGGTTTTGGTTTTTAGATAGTGGTAAGATTGCATCCATTCATGGGCTTTTGTGTAATGGTACATGTGTATATAATATGTGTTATGGATAAATGTATACATTTAGTCATAATTAATCTCTAAACTTTTGCTGTCTGATTCAGTAGCCACTAGACGCATATGGCAATTTAAATTTAAATTAGTGAAAATAGGGGCTCCTGGGTGGCTCAGTCAGTTAAGTGTCTGTCTTCGGCTCAGGTCATGATCCCAGGGTCCTGGGATTGAGCCCCATGTTGGGCTCCCTGCTTCTCCCTCTCCCTCTGCCACTCCCCCTGCTTGTGCTCTCTCACTCTCTCTCACTCTCTCTCTCAAATAAATTTGAAAAAAAAAAAGGAAAAGGAAAAAAGAAAAAAAAATAGTGAAACTAAAAGCTGTGGTCCCTCCCTTGCACTGTGCACATTTGAAGTGTGCAGTAGCCACGTGTTTCCAATGGCCATCTCATTGGACGGTGCAGGTACAGAACGTTTTCATCATCACAGAAAGCTCTAGTGGACATTGCTGGTTAGCTCTTTTTATCATTACAAACTTCAGCCCCTAAAAAGTACCTGTATTTGGAATTATTTAGCATGTACTGATTTTGTTCTAAAATCTCAACTTGCACCTCAGTGTTTAAAGAAAATTAGTCTACTTTTGAATTGAATGGAGATCCTCGAGTTTTTCTAAATAAAACCGTGGAATTTAAACTTAAATATGTGGCAAAAATTGCAGTGTCATAGAATGGACAAAGAAAAACACATTTACATAAGTTGTAACTTTTTGAAAAGAGAGAAGAAAATAAGAATATTTGTACACCTTTACATTTTTCTAATTATGATTATAGTTAGATGAAAATGAATTTTAACAAATTAAGGGGTAGTATCATTGTGGTACACTGTCTCCAAAATGGTTTCGATTTACAGTTGCCAGATAAGATGCAGGAGGCCTTGTTCTCACCTCTTCTAGTATGAAGCCTGGCTTAAGGATCAAGGTGTATATTCTTGTTATCCTTCTATTACCATTACTGTTGTGGGTGTCACGAACAGGGACATAAGGTTTGTCTTTGTTAGATACAAATCTTGTATAAACACTTTTTTAGACAGTTTCAACCTGGGCTTGTGCTGGCTGAATGGCTTTGCCCTAAGTATGCACAGCGCAGATCTCTGTAGGTCATAGGCATATACCATGTAGTGATGAGTGTGGATCTCAGCGGTGTGATTGGATCACAGTGCAGGAGGTTGTAATTATGAATCATCTCATGTGAAGTGAATGTTTTGGGGGTTTATTCTCTAAAAGTAATGATGTTTATAATTGATGGTGTATTATTATAGTATCTGAAAATGTTAAAACAAACCATTTAATAACTCTTCTTAAGTTACTCTCATTATTTTGGATTAACATTTTCAAGTGACAGTTAACTCCTGTACTCTCTTGAAGGGAAAGCGATTTGGGGGAAACAATAGAGTCATTTTCAGATTAATCCAAAATATGATTTTATCAGTGACAGATAAACTCCACTTTCTTGATAAAGTGTGTCTCTTAGAAGTTTTTAGTTATTTTTTCTATCATTATTTCGGTAGACAAAGTTTTGTTTTGTTTTTTTCAGAGTTAGTGTAGTACAGCTAAGTGTAAGAAGACATTTAAAATCACCTAATGTTTGTTTGAATGGAAATGAACTGCCTCGAAATCTCTTAAGTCTGTCCCACAGGCAAAGAAGAAATCCCCAAACAATTTAGTCAGTGCTTGGAAATAAAATATAAGATCAGTAGTTTTCATTTGGCATTTTGACGATTCCATGTGTAGCATTGTGCTCATCAATCAAGGAGTTAGATCACTGTGCGTAGTAACATTGCAGTTACCCAGTTAATATAAAAACAAATATATATTAGTAGATGATAGCTTTTATTATTTTCATACAGTTATGAAACCTCTAGGCTATGAAATAGAATAGCTAAAAATTAGACAACTAGTAATGATACAATTCATTAGATTCTTTCCCTACAGCTAAGAAAATGGAGTGAGAATTAGAATAGCGCCAAAGTTATGCAAGTTGTCCAAGTGGCAAAATACAACTGATTAATACTAATAAACTAAAGTCTAGTCAGACACTATTTACATAAGATAGTTTTCATCTTCAGACAAAAATCAAAGTAGAAAAATATGGCTTCCTCCAAGAACTAATACCAACAATTCACTGATAATAAAAATAACGTTCATTTAAAATGTAATTACATCATTTGAAAACATTGAGCTCTCATTGTAAACACATGCCATTTTCTCTATAATTATTATAGTCTATAAAAATCACTTGTTAAAGAAAATGATTTGTCTTCATTCTTTATGTGTCAAGGTCAAACATTAATATTTAACTGCAGGAATTATGTTTCTCTTCTTAATTTTGCTACAACGGTGACATTTTCTGAAGCCCATACAGTTAGCACCATCATGAGCAAAGCAACTCATTTTTTCTTATTTACTTTGATGTTAATCACAGCGGTTCTTCAAGTTGCAACATGATTTTGAAATAGAAATTCCAAAACAGAAGTGGCCGCTGATTCTCAGACCAAAACAGATTAGTGGTGTCCGATGAGAGGTGTTTTACAGTGTTTCGTCACATTTCATTTTGATTTTTACTTTTATCTCTGTTTGACATATGTTCCAAACTGGGATGCTATAAAGTTTTTATTGCCATAAGTTTGAAATGACCACATTACTCATGAGCTGGAGAGTCACATGTGAGTTTTTAGCTTCTTTCAAAGCTGTAGAAATAAAACTTTATGGTACCTACCCTGGTATATGTTGTTTTCTGCAATGACATTTGGCTCCATTTTACTCTTTTTTAAAAAAATTCTTCTTCATTATTTTCTTCTTGAATTATAGCAGAATTTGCATTAAAAGTTTCCTAAGATCTAACCGTTTGATGTAAGCTACATTTTATGGTACCCTATGCATTCTGTTCATGCAGATTGTCTTTGACCTTTAACAACTATCTTTTTGTTTTTAATTTTAGATGATCAATTTAAACATAGTTCCCTGTGAAATTTATTGCTGTTGTAACACTGATTTTATTGCAAAAAGTAGTTTTTGATTCCCAAGCAAGCGAAAACTATTGGTTAAGATGAAATATGAAAGAGGAATGTTTGCTTTCCCTTACGGAAGTAATTAAAATTCTCAACACATACACGGTCATACTACACACTTTGTGTAGTACACGCATTTCAGTAAACCATGAGCTTTCCTTTTACATGTTTGCAAACTAGCCTCTAAGAGGACATTGAGGTCTCATGCTGAAAGTATCCAAACTATAAAGGGATTCTAGAATTAGCTTATCCCAGAGGGAACCTCTGAGTAATGTGGCTGATCTGACAGCCTGGAGTGATATGCTCAGAATGGATCTGATAGGGAAAAGACTTTACTATTTTGTCAAATAATTTTTTTTTCCAATTTAGGACTTAAATATGGTAAAGAAATTCCCCAGACTTCTTTGAAAAGGTCTCCAATCTTTCATCGTATCTCCAGATCTTGAACTGGTGCTTTTGAAGGTTTTATTTTAGGGATTTCAGGAAGGCTGCTCATCTTAGTTTAAAGTCAGTAATGATTCAAGAAAGATTTCGGGTTTCTATCATATTTCTTTGAACTCATAAGTAATTAATACTGAGCAGTACTAGGTTTTTTTAATTTGTAGATTTTACTTTTTCTTACTGCAGCAGTTCCACTTGAAATCTCTCCATTTCCATATGATTACACACACACACACACACACACACCCAGGAGCATGCCCATGAATGGTGTTTTACGTGTGTAAGGAGAGAAGACCAATGTGAACTGACTTGAAATTCTTGCTATGAGGAATAATATATGTGATTTTTTAGTGTTTTATAAGTAAATCATGTTTCTTGTGTGGCTGACACCTGCAGGAGCTATTCATACGGACTAGAAGGGTACACCCAGAAGGGTACACCCTCTCCTGGACACTTCTTCCTATGAATTATGGCTTCAGTTTTAAAGAATCCATTTAAGTGTGGTGGGAGAAGTAAATGACTGCTTTATGCCAAAGAAGCAGCGAGGAGACTTTGTGCAACTGTCACTTAGGAGAACAGATGACAGCCTCCACAAATAGCAGAATAGGGTCGGTTTGATTGTAGAGGCCTTTGTTTCATGCTAAATGGAAAGAAAGGAGAAAAGAATTTCCTTCTTTACTTCGGATGCGGCACCAAAATGATGGAGGAAGACATTGTTGTGGGTTCATATGGAACAGGATCAAGTAAATATGTGTTCTTTCATGTTGGGAGGAATCACCAAAAACGGAACTCTCCGAAGTGTGCTGAATCTGGCTGCTATGCTTGGTGCGTGGGCCATCTGGCTCCTGAATGCTGGTAATGTTTGCACACTCACACATCAGTCAGAACTGGTGCAGGGCCTATTAGGTGACATGCCAGGACTGCAAAGCACTCAAGCGGGAATGCCAAGCAGGGAGCTTCTACTCAATCTGACATTGACACGGGCATTGGAGGGACCTTTTGATTCATCTGGCTGTACCATTGATGTGGAGGTTCTGCTAGATTAGGCATGTGGATGTCAGGTCATATAAGGCCTCATTTATATCATTGGTTTTGCCTGTGTGCTTCAAATGGAGCAAAACATAAAAAACAATTGTGAGCCGTAGGTCCCATGCCTTTTGGACATAGAAGGATCATTGACCTGAAATTGTTGTGCATTCCTGACTAATAGAAAGACATCAGAAGCAGCTTTGCGTATCCTGTCCCTCGATCTGTATTATGCTACTAGTTTTTCACAGGAGTACTAGACATTGCAGAAGCAGCTACCCAATAATCTTTACAGATAAAAGGATGGGCTGCAAGAAAATGTGTTCGCATTTCCTGTGCCTTCTCAACCAGGTCACTGAAACTGAAAGGGACAGTTGCCACGAAATGTGAACAAACTTTGAGTTCCCTGAAACAACATAAAAGACATTATTTTTTTAATGAGAAACCCAGTCATTCTGCAGTTTGAACTAATGGCCACTACTCTTTTCTTTTGGAAATGTGGTTTCCTGATATCGATCAGAGGATTTCAGTTGTTTGTTTCAATTCTGATGATAAAAATGAACTGAAAACTGAGAAGAGCACATAGAAGATTGGTAATTTCCTTCCTTTGTTTTTAAACACCTGATCTTCAAAGATGCTTTGATGCCATAAGAACTAAGATGAATGCTCCTCAGTTTGAGTTGTTGTTAAAATTTGAATTGCGTGTAATGTGTAGTGTATACAAGTTAATCTGGCTATTAGTGTAATTAATCCTTACCTACAGAGCTCTTTAAAAGATGCTGTGGTTTTTTTCTTTGAAAATTATTTCTTGCCCCCTAGATTTCTCAAGTCACCCAAAAAAGGGCAGTCATCGTTTTTATATATGACCTATTTACATGAAATAAATTTCTAAGTAATTGATCTGTGCCAAACAAACATGTCTAATAAAGTTACTTCTGGACAAGCTTTAAAAAATAGATTTGCTTTGGCTAACTTGGTGTAATAATACAAATATCGAGGGTATAATAACACAAGTTTAACTGGGTATAATAAAAGAAGTGAAAATAGAACTAACATAATTGCTCGTGTTCGATGAATGCTAAGTACTTGGTATCGTGCTTAGTACATTGACTTCTAATATTTTACTTTTTCCCTTACAGTAACACTGCGATGCTACTTTTATCTCCATTTTACAGATAGGGAAACTGAGGAGGCATGGAGCGGGAAAGTCACAATTTATAAAAGCTCTAAGTATAATATGTACTTCAGAGTTTCTTTTTTATTGTTTGCAAAAGGAAAACTAGATATTCCTGGGACCTGTTCTTATACTTATAGATAACATTATTTCTGTGTTTCTAACAACCTCAGTAATGAAAAACAAATAAATGATGCCTTTTGGGAAAAGATAGTTCTGTAGTCAGGCCCACACACGAAGCATTTGATCTTTGTAGGTTTGAACAATCAATCAGAAGGAGCTATTTTTCCTGCTTTGGCATCTGTCTACTTGGCAAGTCCCCCAGCTGTGGTGTTGGCAGCCCTGGGACTATAACTGCCTCTGGTTTTTCCACAGTAATTGGCTGGAGCTCATCTCCCTGGGCTGGCCTATTACCTATTATCTTCCTCGGCTTAAATCAGAAGAGTGTAATAGGAATTATGAATTTTCCCAACCTTTTTCTAAAGATGTTAGAACTTTATTAAGGTTCTTTAGGAGCCAATTTTGGATTCTAAATATGTTTTCCTCTACTAATGGATATACGTGTTATGGTAAGTATGTAGGAATGAATGCCATCATTTATGGCAATCAAATAAAAGAAAACTCTCCTGAACTATTCATTGTAGTAATTAGTACTTTTTAATTATTTGCACTTTTAATCAAAATTTGTTTAGAGTATGTTATAAATAACGAAACACATCTTATGTCCTAAAAGTTAGGAAATGCTGTCTTGTTTTAGGGAAAAGAAAAAAAAAGAGTGTATGTGTGAGTCACATTATGTAAAATGTGACTAAAGTTATCTGAATGGGGGCACCTGGGTGGCTCAGACGTTAAGCGTCTGCCTTCAGCTTGGGTCATGGTCCTTGGGTCCTGGGATCGAGCCCCGCATCAGGCTCCCTGCTCTGCAGGAAGCCTGCTTCTCCCTCTCCCACTCCCCCTGCTTGTGTTCCCACTCTCGCTGTATCTCTCTGTGTCAAATAAATAAATAAAAATAAAAATCTTTAAAAAAAAATAATCTGACTGAAAGTATCTGTATTTTTGTATAGCCATTCATGCATGAGTACATGTAAAAGCCTATACACACATGCATTTTATAAAGCCACATGTACATCGTAGGGATACCTTTTCAAATGGATGTAGAGCTTAAGGTTTCCTTATCACTGTAAGATAGAAACAGTTAGAGCATGAAAATGAAATTAAGCACACTTCCTTCATTCACTTATCACTAGTCTTCAGAATTAGTTGCCCTATGGGCACCTTTTTAATTATATTGCACGTCTCTCAAACATTGGGAGGTTGAAAATTAAGTGACAGTTCTAATGTTTTCAGTGGAAGACCTGAAGCTACGCTATTAAAAAGCTAGTAAAGAGAAGGGGCAGGAGATTTCTTTCTCCATGGAGTTAATGACACAAGCAATTCGCTGTGTCAATGCTTGCAATGAGGGTGACACGAACAGTACTCAAAAGGTTTCCAGGGAGGGGCACCTGGGTGGCTCAGTCATTAAGCGTCTGCCTTTAGCTCAGGTCATGATCCCAGGGTCCTGGGATCGAGTCCCACATCGGGCTCCTTGCTCAGCGTGGAGTCTGTTTCTCCCTCTCCCTCCGCCTCTCCCCCTGCTTGTGCTCTCTCTCTCTGACAAATAAATAAAATCTAAAAAAAAATAAATAAATAACTAGAAATTTTCTTTAGCTGGCAGAGAAGGAATACTTCCAGTTTAAAAATGGAAAAAAGAAAAAGCTCTGGACGGAAAAGATGCTTTGAAGATCAGCTCAAGTCCATAATGTCTATCCATATGACTTAGTAAATGGCTGGTCAGGGCATATTGTGCAGAATTCTTTTAAAATAAAATTGCTCTAAGTTTAACATGCTCTGAGTAAACACCAAGTGGGATGATTCTCAAATATCCAGTGAATAAAATAAATAAAACCATCTAGTGAAATTCAAATAAAGAGGTGAAAATCAAGATTGACTTTTTTTTTAAATTGGCATTTTTATTGAGATAATTGTAGCTCCACGTGAATTATAAGAAAGCACACACAGAGATCTTGTACACACTTTACCCAGTTTCCCCCAGTGGTAACATTTAGCAAAACTATAGCACAATGTCACAACCAGGATATTGACATTGACACAGTCCACTAAATCTGTTTAGATTTCCTGAGTGTTCACCTGTATGTGTTTTTGTGTATGAGTATGTGTGCACCTGTGCATGGGTATATTTATTTCTATAGAGTTTTACCAAATGCATAGGTATCTTGAGATGTGAGGGAGAATAGAGGCCCAGCAGGGATGGAGAACGCTTCCCGTGGTTGCTTATTGTTGGCAGGTGTTGGGATTGGGTCTAGGATTGCATGCTAGACGGTGTCAGGTTTGCCTCATGTTGTCTCAGGGACTCCTGCTGGATCTGGGGGAACAATGAGCCCATCTGGGCTGTCTTCTGATGCTAGTTAGGGGTCGTGAAATGCTGGGTCTGGGTTGCCTTCTATTTGGTGAGGAGACATTAAGTCACCCAGATGCTGCTCCAGTTCCTGTGTCCCAGACCTCTGTCATCTTCTTACTACCTTTCAGAGCTATTTTTGATCACATCTTGCATTATTACCAGTGCTTATTATTATGTTAGTGGGGAGTAGCAGGGAGAAATGGGTCTAAGCCATTTTTTTCCTAATAGGAGGACCCAAATTGACTTTTTCATGAGAAAAGTATTTTCTTTAACTGTGTATGTTGTAAATATTCTCGGTAATTTTCCTACTGCTCTATGAATTTTTAATTTTAATATGAAGATATAATAAAAATTATTCTTTAATTTAACAAATACTTATTGAGTTCCTACAATGCCTTATTCACAGTGCTAGATTGGTTGATCTGTCTGTGATTCTGCTCTTACTGGAATGAGTAAGCAAAGGCCTATACTAATTTCTACTAGATATGTCAGTATGTGTGGGGGGAACCTATTTTCATATTCAAGCATTTGTAAGAAGTGACAGTATCTTATCAGTTAGCTACTTTAATTATAAAATCAATTGTTATTAATGGTAGTTGATGCTTAGTGACTTAGTGCCAGGGTGATATGTGTTATAGAAACATATAGACAATTGATCTTTCCTGGGAGGGGAAATAAAATTTCTCCCTTACTATGAATACTTTTAAATGAAGAGTAATCAACAGTCTGTTTTCTTTTCATGATATTTAAAAAATATTTATCCTCTGTAACTGCTTTTAAGCAACTTTGGTTCACTGATGGTAGGCTGAATTCACTAAGATTTGTCATACTGGTAACTGAGAACATGCCAGGAGTTATTAAGTGATTCCTTTTCTGCATTTTTTCCATTTATTTTTTTGTTTTGTTTCGTTCTTTGCCTTTGGGGACACGTATTGAAGAGATTATCTCTCTACACCCCCCCACCACACACCCACACATTTGCACTTTTCTCTCTCTCTGTATATATGTATGTATTATTTTCAGTTGATAGGCTTCACAGTCATTATAACATTTTATACCTTTTAGTGAATAATACGGAATTTTGAAACATTATTAGATTATAATAATAAAAATAACCCATTGTGTATGTTTTATTTATAAAATGCTTCCATATATGTCATGTAATGATAGCTGAGATTTTGTACTACCCCTGCTGTAAATGCCGGGAGAATTAAAATTAATAAGGTTGTTGTCAATATAGCTAGTTGTCTCTATCTATAGCTACAGTTGCTGTCAATCTAGGCACTGGTCTTAGCTCAAAATTCAGTGTCAGAGAGAGGATATTCCAGAATACTGAAACTTCATTTACAGATAAATGGGCATACTAGTTAATATGGCTATGACTATGAACCATACAAAATTAAGATTTCCCCAAGCACTTTCAGATAATACTGCTAACTTTGGCTTGGGAAGAGACTGACTAGACAATCATCACTCAATTTTAATAGGAGAATTAAAGGACAAGAGGCAAATAATATGGACGGGACAAGAAAGATGACAGAAACAGGGGCCTATGCTGAGAAATAGTAGTAAGTTGCAATTAGCAAACTACAGAGAATAGTAAAAATCATACAAGTTAAATGTATATGGATTTAAATGTTTGGACCCTCTGCATCTTGCTTCAAATACCCACCTGCAGAAGGAATTACATTGGTGTAATACTACTACCCTTTTGCCCCAGAGGAGTGAACGATCTGATTGTGAGTTTAGGAGGAAGAATTGAGCATATGTGGCTCAGCACCCTTGACTTTGGTGCTCTGTCTCTCCATGACGTTAATTGTATACGGTTGTTTGATATGGGAAAAGGTCCCCTTTTATTTTATGCTAGTAGTTTGTGTCACTAGGCAAATTATCACCAAGCACACGTAGCAAGAGGGCTTAAGCCATGCTCGCTGACCCCAGCTTTATCATTAATAAAGGAGATATTTTCATCTGTATCTCTTTGACTCCTGTGTCAGACTTATTTGATTATAAACCTGGGTGGGGAAAAAAGATTTGTTATTAATCCTCTCAAACCCCATCTTATAAGTAATATGAAGACACAGTCAATTTTTATGCAGGGAAGTGAGGTGGAAAAAATGATGATTAGGAAAAATGGCTTCCTTACACTATGAAGGATGGTAATGGAGTGGGCTGGAGATGAGGATTAAGGAAATGAGTTTGGAGGCTACTTCTCCAATCCTGGTGCTGGCAGTAGGGACTCAGCTAGCTGATGACTGGGGAATGGAAACGTGGAGACATTCGAAGGGAAAAAGGCATTTTATGTGAGTCCCACTGATACTCATTTGTGCATAAACACTGCATGGATCTATCCTATTGTACTTTATACATCTGCCCTTAACCCCCCACAGTCCATTTTCAATATGGCAAGTAGAATAAGTGTTTTTACGACATTGATTGGACTGTTGCTTACAACTCTTCAATAGCTGCCCATTGCTATAAAGCTAATGTTTAAATACTTACCATGAGCTATAGAGTCCTACCTTTTTCTGTCCTTCCTTTTTTGATTTTCTATCATTCTCCACTCCTCTCTAAATTCCAATGATACTGATCTTCTTTTAAGGCACTGGACTATTTTCAGACTCCTTGGCATCCTTCAGGTCAAAGCTTAATACTTCCTCCCCGGGGGAGCTTTCTAAAGGTCCCCAACCAATCCTCAGCTTTTATATGAGCTCACCTCACCCATTATACATCCTCTGAGCACTGGGTATTCCCTTCACAATGCCTCACACAACTAAAGTATACTATATGTGAGCTAAAGGGGTGAGACTCCTGTGAAGCTTCTAGTTACTCTAGGTGTTTGTGGCATGTTTACTCTCTTTTGTTTTCTTTACCATCTGGATCCCACCTGTATCTTTCAGTACTTCCAGAAATATGCTAGTCTTCTGTTTGCTCTCATTCTTGCTTTCTAGGCAGATTTTCATTTTAATCTTTTAACCCCTGAGTACTTTATGTCATCTCAATGGAATTTTGAATAAAGGGGGAAGAAGTGTAAGTGACAAGTTGGTTACCATGACCAGCAACAACAAAATTAATACATTTGGCTAGGTAGTAAGACCAAATTTTTATTATCTAGTACGCTTTGATAACACCGCTCGGCCATGGTAAACAAATTCAGTTTCAGGAACATGGATAAATGAAGCTTTAGCTCCTCTCCAGGGTAACTGTAAGCCTAGAAAGTAAGCGGATGGTACAAGCATCCCCTGACCTCCGATTCGGGTTCGCAGGTAGTTCATTTATTTTGGTAAAGCCACCTCCACCAAGGGAAAGGAGATGAGAAGATCTCTATCACCAATTGATATTGAGATAATAAATAAGCCCCCACTGTAGAAGTTGGAACTCACATATTGGTGATTGTAGTTTTATACAAAATTCAGAACAATCCCTAAGAATGTATAAATTAGAAAGGCTTTGTTGAGCTCAGCTGTGTTTGTCCACTCTAAAATTGCTGTCTATGAGAAATAATTCTCTAAATGTAGTCTACCATTACTCCTAACTTAAGACTTCTCTTTGAGACCGTGTTCAGTATACTAACTCCGTTTGCCATAGTTAAGTACTTCATGGGTTATATATTTGAAGGCTATCAATGGAAAGCCCTTGGGTGGCAACAATTAGAAATTTTCAAGCAGTGGGAATAAAAATATCTCCATTAACTTATTAAAAAATTGCACAAATGGTTTGCCCTTTGGGGGAGACAACTTGAGTTTTTTATTCACTTGGAATTGCTTTAGATAAAGGGAGACATAGATTTGGGAAATATTTTCTAAAAATCTGAAAAGAGAAGGCATTTCTCTTGGAGGAAGCTGCTAAACAAGGCAGCTATAAGAGCAAAGGGGGGGAAGGGTTGCATCTTTTCTTACCCCTTAGCACCAAAACTGCCACTGCAGGGCCTGCCTACACTGGCCCAAAAGTTCTTCAAAGATCATTGTGTTCCTGCAGCTTCTCTCTATATAATAGACTCTTCCTGCCCTGTAGCAGCCTGCCTGGTCTGTGAACACAGTGGGATTTGACCCTTTGAAGACTTTACTTTTAAAGGAGTTTGTCCTGTTTGTCCAGGTTTCACCCAGTAAAGGGCAGCTATAACTGGTAATAGTTTTGTCAATGTTTCCATACCTTGGAAGAAAGTTCCTTATTTGCTCAGTATTTTCTCTCTAGTTTGACTTCACATTTTGAGGATTAAAAAAAAAACAGTTCTCTGTATTTTTCTGATAATGCGTTTTTCCTTTGGCTTTTTTTTTTTATTTTTAACTTGCAAAAATACAAGTTAAAGCAGCTACATATTTGCCCATTATTGTGTTTAATCAAATAACTAATCAGCTGTTATGGATCTTGTCCAATTTGGTATTTTCTTTCCCCATTCTCTCCCAACACGGATATGTACATACCTTTACATTGATCTTTTCTCCAATTTCCCTGAGTTGGAGTCAGTCTTGCATTTGGTTTCTAATTGTGAAGCAAGGCCCTGCAGTGTTCTGGTGCTCCACACGCATCTTATCTGTCTTCTTTGAAACCAACTTGGCCAAAATCCCAGAATAGAAACTTGACAGGATAGGAACATTTAAGGATAAAAGCCATCTTTCTATTGCTTGGGCATGCCATCTTACTCTGAATATGTATACATCACCCCTTTTCAAAACTGTCTTTCCCTTTGTATTATATAGGTTTCAAAACCATAAGATTCAATACCCTTTTTTGTAAAACATATTTTGTAAGACTGCCATTACTATCCACAAAGGAAATTTACCAGTAATGTAACTCGTCTATATATAATTTCAAAGTAATTGCCAAATAAAGAAGAAATTAAAGGGTAATAATTAATTACAAGATAATATATATAATGATCATCAACAATTCATTATCTAATATAGAAATATGCAGGCTATATAATGCTGTAGATAAATGTAGTACCTGTGCCTATAATCACCAAGAATAGACAACTATAAATGCTGACTAATGCAGGAGTGTGGTATTAATGATTAAGATGTCATGAACGGTATTGCTAATGGTAAGGGTATTTTCCTGTGTGATTAACAACTTCTGGTAATGTTCTAAACTTAAAAAGTGCAGTTTTCCCCTTTGATTTATTTGTATCATAGTTGTATTTTTGGAAAATTCAGTGTATATTTAAACTGTGGGAAAAAATGTGAAAAAAAATACTTTGCATGTATATATTAAATAGGGCCAGGCTCTAAGTTCACAAAGTTATAAGCAGGTTGTTGCCTACTTTTCAAAAGCTGTGCAGGCATGAAACAATTATTTGTTTTGCTGGACTGTCCTGCTTGTTACCAGATGTCTGGCATTTTGGATGCACCTCTCCTCTCCATACAAAAGTCAAAAATGTTTGCACATATTTTCTAAATGTACCCTAGAGGGTGGTAGTTCACTCGTCGAGAGGAATTGTGGATGGGGATTGCATTTTTAAATGCAAGTAACAGGAATGACAACAAACTGTTTAACCCAACAGAGAATTTTAATTCTTCAAATGATGAAGTCTGACAGAAGGCAGTCTAAGAAATTGACCTTATGATGTCACTAGCATCCCAGGCCCCTTCTGTCTTTTTGCTCTTTCCCTCATGATGTGTTCCTCTCTTATGCTTGTCAGTTCTTGTAAATGAATCAAAGGAGAGATCATCCACCCGATGCGCAGCAAACCAAAAAAAAAAAAAAAAAAAAACCTGACACTGAGCTGTTGCGATGAAGAAAGACAAATTTATTTCTTGGTGTGGCACCCCCTAGGAGAACAGAGCTAATGCTCAAAAGTTCCGAACTCCCTGATGATTTGCAAGTGCGGGTTTTTAAGGGCAAAAATGAAGGGTAAGGGGCTCCAGGTTAGTGGGTTCTTTTGATTGGTCAGGGATTGGGTAACGTTTAAGATTGATTGACATGTCTTTCTGGTGCAGGTCCATCTGGTTTCATTAATATTGTGTTCAAGTGGTCATTCCCTTCCCTGCTCCGGGTCTGCAAAACATCTCAGCAATGTGTGTCAGTGATGCTATCTTTGTTAGCAAAAGCAGAGACCATACACCTTGTGACTATGATGACTGTGCAGGCTATTTCGTTTCTTGTTCCCTTGGGCTACATTTTCATTATCTTAAGCAAAGCATCCTGGTGTTTTTCCGAATAATCCTTAACTATGCACTCCATGCCTTTCTGCAGATTTAATTCTGGTGGTTTCATTCCTGGTGCAAGATGATTGCGTCAGGACCTCCAACCTCACATCCACATTCCAGGAAAGGAAGATGAAGAAGGAAGCATAGGAGAGGAAAGATAATTCTCCCTCTACCCTTCAAGGTCCTTGGCTGAGACTCCCTTTTATAAGAAAAGGCAAATTAACAGGAGAAAAACAAACAGAAGTTTAATAACATATATACCTCCTATATATGTGGGAGAGACCCCGGAAAACTGAGTAACTCCCTGAAATGACCAAAGTCACCACCTTAAATAACATCTCCAGCTAAAGACAAAAGATGTTGGGGGGTGGGGATGCTGTTATGGGAGGTTGCCAGGAAAAACAAAGTAATCAAGGGTGTGGTTATTATGCAGATTTAAGTCCCTCCCTTCTCCACTGGTGAGAGTTTGTAGAGATTGAATGATCCCTCTCTTCCTGATACAGAGGGGGAGATACCGTTACAAATGGAGATTTCACTTATATATGTAAATATCTATTACTGAAGGGTAACTTTACTCAGGTTATGATTCTGCTATGTCTGCTCTTTCTTAAAAATAATTAACTCGGGGCGCCTGGGTGGCTCAGTCAGTTAAGCATCTGCCTTCTGCTCAGGTTATGATCCCAGGGTCTTGGGATTGAGCCCCGCATCAGGCTCCCTGCTCAGCGGGGAACCTGCTTCTTCCTCTCCCTCTGCCGCTTCCCCTGCTTGTGCTCTCTTGCTCTCTGTCAAATAAATAAATAAACCCTTAAAAAATAATAATAAACAACTCAAGATAATCCTTATGCCTATGAGACATGTTTTGGGGTGACATATTTTGCTCCCCTTCAGAAGCAAGAATAAGAAAGAGGTAGTGTATATCAATAAAGCTTGAAATCAGGGTGAGGTGGCAGATGCAGCATCTATATCAAGAAGACAAACTTACCCAGAAACCTCCCGCAGTCTCCCTCTCACATGTCACAAGTCTAGTGCTGGCTTCCAGGGAGGCTAGAAATAAGGTTGTCTGTTTTAGCCAGACATGCTGCTACCTCCAAACAAAATCAGAATTTTGTCAAAAGGAAAGACATGTAGAATGCATATTGGGGAAACAACTAGCAGTATCTGCCATTCCTGAGATCAGGAAGAAATTACCATAAAAATAGGGTGCCTGGTTGGCTCAGTCGGTTAAGCGTCTGCCTTTGGCTCAGGTCATGATCCCAGGGTCCTGGGATCAAGCCCCCAGTGGGGCTCCCTGCTCAGCCGAAAGCCTGCTTCTCCCTCTCTTTCTGTCCGTCCCCCTCCCCCTGCTCATGCTCATGGTCTCTCTCTCTCTCTCTCTCAAATATATAAATAAAATTTTTTTTTAAAAAAGGAAATTACCATAAAAATAAATACTTCAAGATCTATACAAGCAGACTTGCCATCGATTCCTGAATATTCTAGATGAGATTTTTAGTCAATTGTGGTGTAAATTTCAAGGATTTCAGTGATGGTCCTTGAGAGTGGTGACATGTTGACCTAATATTTGCAGTATTCAGCTTTACTATCTGCCATCTGTCCTATCCCAGGCAGGTCAATTTGTTATCTTATTTAACAAATAAAGTCATTAGTACAGTATGACATTTTACCAGAAGTTGACATAAAATTAGGAGAAATTGTTATCTCAAAAAAAAAAAAAAAAAAAAAAAAAAAAAACAAGACTAGGCTAAGATAAAAGCCGTGGTTTGTGAACCATACGTTTTGACCCAGAAGAGCTATTTCCCACACTTTTTCCTGGTAGCAAACAATGAGGGAAACAAATGCTTACCATCTGCACATTAAAACCTGTTGAATCATTGGGGAATTGGAAGTGTTGCCTCTTTTTGTTTGTTTTTAAGCCTCAAATTAAAAAAAAAAAAGTATTTAGGATATGTAAGCAGGGTTGATTCTAACACTATAATGAAACAAAATAAATAAACCCAGAGCAAGCTGCTTCCCAAACACCACAGCACAACACAAAGAGCCGTAAACTTCTTTAGAAGACTTCAAGAGAAAAAAATGTGTGTTTCTTCAAAAATGGGATGTCCTGGGGACTTTTTTAGAACAGCTTTATAGACATACAATTCACATACCATAAAATTTACCCTTTAAAACGTGTAGTTCAATGAGTTTGGCATATTCACGGAGCTGTACAAGTATCACTACTATGTGATTTTAGTGTATTTTCATCATCCTAGAATAAACTCCACACCTGTTAACAATCACTCCTCATTCCTCCCTTCCCGTGGCTTCTGGCAGCCACTAATCTCTCTTCTGTCTCTATGAATTTGCCTATTATGGACCTTTAATATAAATGATATTATATGGTAATGTCTGGTTACTTTCACTTAGCATGTTTTTAAGCTTCATCCATGTTATAGAATATGTCACCACTTCCTTCCTTTTAATAGCTGAATAAAATTCTGTTGTGTGGATATATCTAATTCTGTTTATCATTCATCATTTGAGGGACATTGAGGTTTTTTTTCCACTTTTTGGGCCAGGGAGACTTTTTTTATGTCACAAATAGCCATTCATGTGGCATATTTAGAACAACGTAGGTACTGTTTCAGGAAGTAAGCTATCACCATAGATCACTACATTATACTGTGAACGAGGTGTGGTTGACAGGGAGGAACCTAGCAAGGCCCATCTGATCCAAGTCCTCTGTGTCCCAGATAATTTACTCTGCCTTTCAAGGTCCTTCTAGCCAGACTAAGAATCAAATTGACAGGATACAGATTAACAGGAGAAAATCAAAGTTAACAACGTAGGTACTAGGAATCCATGCACACATGGAAATTCCAAAGACAGGCAAAATGAGGTCCATATATCATTCTGAACTAAGGAGAAGGAGGTAGGGATCTGGGACTTCAAAGGGAAAGAATGCAATTCACAGGGAGATGAAAAAGAGTTAATGTTCAGTAAAGAAATGTTTGCTGGGCTGTTTAGAAACAATGGGACACAGAGGACTTGGGTCAGATGGGCCTTGCTAGGTTCCTCCCTGTCAACCACACCTCGTTCACAGTATAATGTAGTGATCTATGGTGATAGCTTACTTCCTAAAGCAGGTCCTCTGTCTAAATTCTTTTCAGGCAGTTGAGAGGGGAGGTAAAGAGCTTTTCTTGAAACTGCTAGATTTGATTGCTTTTTAACTCAAAATACTCTTCATGCCCAAGTGGCCCATCTTGGGGCAGCTCACCTTTGGCCTCTACAATCCCATGATCAGAATAAAAAGTCATTCTTTTAGTAGACATGCCTTTTTCATCAAGGGACAGAAATCAAAACCTGAGTTGTATTTTTTCATTAAGAAAATATTTGGGGGTATATGTATATTTTCAATTGTTCGGAATTATATGGATGTGTTGGAAGGGTATTCTACTTACTTTTGCTGTGTTGTATATCACCATGATATTTAGCCTATTAAAATATTTATTTTATTTTGCTCATGGATGCTATGGATCATGAGTTCAGATAGGCCACAGCAGGATGGCTTGTCTTCTCTGTGATGCCTAGAATCTCAACCATGAAGACTTGAAAGCTAAGTTTGACTCAATGACTGGGGGCTAGGATTCTGAAGGCCTACACATCCCCGACCTTGCTTGGCTTCCTCATAGTGTAGGGGTCTCAGAATAGCCAGGCTTCTTGTATGATAACTCGGAGTTTCAAGCAACCAGTGTTCCAACAAACAAGGTAGTAGCTGCATAGTCTTTTATGACCCAGCCTTGGAAGTCACAGAGCATCACCTCTCCCATCATCTACTGGTTGAAGCGGTTATAAGCCCACTCAGATTGAAGAGGAGAGGACATAGACCCCCACTTCTTAATGCTAAAAGACTTTGGGGACCATGCTTTAAAATCATCATACCAAAAAGGGCATATTTTCTGATGGGTGCAGTTTTGCCTCTTCAAAGTATATCATTAGAAATATTTAAGTTTAAAAATCAGGATGCTAAACAATTGCAAGTAATTTACCAACTTGCCGCAGAAGAAACATATACATCAGACTCGGTAAAATAGGTGAAAATAACCAGAAGCCAAAAGTTGCTGGTGGGAAGAATTTTGATAGAAACTTGGCTCAAATAGAGTTACAGAATTTGAGCCAAAACATTTGGCCTCAGGGGTCATGGAAGCCCAAACCAAAGAGGAAACACGTGGTATATAACCTTTGTTATCTAATGATGAAAAACCTATCAAATCTTTGCAAAGGCGAACTCTGTCCTTCCATGGAATTCTTGGTGGATTTGATTATGTGGATAGATGGCTGATAACTATAGATATATCTATGTCCAGGTGTCCTCCTCAGCTCCTTACATAGCCACGCATTCAGTTCTCACAAGAGGTCTGTGAAGTAGCTACTATTATTATTCACATTCTACATATGGAGAAACGAAGGTACAGGATGCTAAAAATCTTGCCCACGGTCACACAACTAGTAATTGCTGGAGTCAAGATTTGAACCTAGAGGGCGCCTGGGTGGCTCAGTCGTTAAGCGTCTGCCTTTGGCTCAGGTCATGATCCCAGGGTCCTGGGTTCGAGCCCCACATCGGGCTCCCTGCTCAGCGGGAAGCCTGCTTCTCCCTCTCCCACTCCCCCTGCTTGTGTTCCTGCTCTCGCTGTCTCTGTCAAATAAATAAATAAAAATCTTAAAAAAAAAAAAAAAAAAAAAGATTTGAACCTAGACAGGCTTCAAAGTCTGTGCTCAAACTCTAATGCTGTACTGTCTCTGAGCAATTTTTAGCAACATCGATAACAATGTTTATAAGCAAGACATAGAAGTTCTTCATAGCTTTTGATTATGCTAACCCTTGATGAAAAGCCAAGGTTATGAATGTATTTTTCTAAGTGAGAATGTGTCTATAGTAACAACAATAATTCAGGCTTCCAAAGTTATCCTCCTGGCTCTCATTCCCTCTCGCTGTCAAACTTCTGTATAGATACTTTTTTTTTTCAAACCTGAGGCTCTATGGATTTTTGATAGATTTAATACACTTGACTCCACTTGTTTTTCCAATTCCGTTAGTTAATGTATCATATATGATACACACACATACATACACAGCACAGTCTCTGATCTCATGAGCCTGGAAATACTATAGGTCATGTGACATAGAACAATATAATACAAATGAGAATAAATCGTGATATTAAAAAGGTACAAAAACCTAAGTGCGAATGGAGAAATACAATGGGGAGAAGAATCATGGATAGCTTCTTGAAGAATGTAGCATGTGCAGTAGGCATTACATATGGTTTAGAACTAATACTGACTGAGTATGTAGCAGTGAGCTTTATCAATAAAAATTCCACTCATCCAGCAGAATGAGTTTTAAAGCTGTTTTTGCTCCATAAGTTTTTTTCCCTGAAATTTGTAGCCCAATGTGACTGCTTCTTTTCCATATCCTACTGAGGCTATGTGGCCAAGTATTTAAGCGTTCTTTTTTTAAAAAAGAATACCTTGGGGGCTGGAACTGGGGCTTATCTGTGTTCATACTGAACACAGAGCATAGCACAGTCTTGCACATAATAAATACCCAATACATGATTTTTAATATAGTCAAATCTAGGAAAAATAAGTGGACGTAGACAAGCAAAAGCAGTTGCCTCTGTTAGGGCCTAGAAGTGACCAAAGTATTTCAGCAGTAGTTTAGAATAAATAGATTAAATGCAAAGTAATATCATTAACATTTTAAAATGTCAAATTCTGCCTAATTTCCTATGGTTGAGATGTATTAGGACTTATCAGTTTTTAAGACTAAACAGGGAAGGGGAAAATCCCTCATGCCATGCCTTATCCACAATCCATTGAGTGGCATCATGAGCCCATAAACTTCCCATTATTGATATTTTAGCATTATATTATGTAAAGACTTTACTTTTCTGAATGTCTACCTTGTACTTGAAGAAATTGGGATGGGTATCTCATGTAAAAATTATATAGAGAATGCTGATAATAATAAATACTTTGTGGATTTGCAGTGAGGATCAACTTATATTTGTGTAGATATTGTAAGCACCAAAATACTATACGACTGAAATGCTATTTGATTCAGCTAAGTCCATACTGATATATTGGAATAGACTCCACTACAAATTGGTGAGATGATACAGGTGTGCTGCTGATTGAAGTAGCCCCGTTTTTGGTTTTAAATAAAAATATTGAGTTTTTCACCACAGTGAACACTGGACTCCATCTGCCATAAACCACAATTTGCTTTGTTAAAAATCTCGTTTAATTTTTATGTTATTTGTCCTTTCAACAAAGCATACACTTAAAAGTAGATTTGTTCATTTTCTTTTTATAGTATCAAACAGTATTATTAAAAAAAAAACACACACACAGTAAGAGAATGAACATTGAAATCATGACCGTCTCACCTAGTTGAAGTTAGTCAAGGATGAATGTCATTTTTACCCCCAAGGGAACTGCTTGCTTTGCTGTGCGAGTTGAATATACTGGATTGGCAGTGATCTAGGAAAATAGCACACCAAATTGGATACCATTAACTTATATTGTGTAGTGGCTCCAGTAAGAAAATTGATGTGACATCAAGGAATTCAGCAGTTATATACATATGTACACACCTACCAAAGTACACATATTCTTGTATACTTTAAAAAATAACAGCAATTTTTATGTACTGCCTCTGAAAATCTGAGCCCATGAAAAAAATAAATTGATAAAAATGAATGGTGTCACATAGCCCAGAATTTTTCAAGAGTAAATTTTAGCTCTGTAGAAAAAAATAATCTCACTTTATTAATAGATGTGTTTCTCGGTGTATTTCATTGTTATTTATAGGCGTTCAAAATCTTTTATTAATTGGCAATGTTAGTACTGGTAATGTACTGTGATAAAGCGAAAGAAACATTTTTTATGCTAAGTTTATAGCTTAAGCAATTGGAAAACTCCAATTTTGTTTAAAGAAAATTTGTGAAATAATATGAGACATTTAAGAATGGAATAATTATTTTTAAATACTCTGAAATTTACAAATTGGAAAGAAAAGAGTGTACGCTGTAGGAACATTAGCAAAAGAGATGAATAGGCAATTAAAACTAAATGAGATACAATTGTCTAAGAAAGTCATAATTTGAGAATTTAAAATTAAGACATTTCTCACTTAGATTGACAAAGATGATGTTGGGAAGAAATCATTCATGTCCCCTTCAAGGTCCTTCTAGTTGGACTAAAAATCACATTGACATGAGACAGATTAACAGGAGAAAATCAAATTTAGCTTCATACATTTAGGGAATCCACACAGATGTGAAATCCAGAGAGTGAGGCAATGTGATGAGGCTTATCTGACATCCTGAGCCTAGGAGAGGTGTAGGGGTCTGGGGATACAAAGGACAGAGTGCACTAGCAGGAAGGTGAGAGGAGATGTTTGGAAAACAAAGTTGACCTACTACACAGATAAGTTTCTTAAGTAAAGAGGAATCTCTGATAATAGCTCTCTTCTTGATATAGGCTCTCCTTTCCAATGAAAATTTAGGCAGTTGAAGGAAAGGTAAAGAGATTTTCCCAAATCTGCTGGGGTTTGATGGCTTTTATCTCAAAATAATCTTTATGCTAAAATGGCCGCATCTTGGGGGTGGCCTGCCTTTGGCCTCTTCATGATTCTACTTCAGGGGTGTGTGCTTCATCAGTTTTTATACAAGGGTGAAAGCATAGGTGTATGTGGGTTTTTCACTGTAGCTGGGTAATAGGAAAATAGATGGGTAGTAGATAGGTAATCTGCATGGGCACGATGAGGTCGAAGTCCCTACAAGGAAACTTGATATTACAATTTTTAAAAAATGAGATGAATTTATATAAACATATTGAAATGTGGTTGTTAACATAGTTTTCACTGCTTAAAATCGAGAACATATGTATGCACACATAGTCTTGCTTATTATATATATGTAATATTCCATTTGCATAAAAACACAATAGTTAGATACATAGATACATAAATAGAAATAGATGTTCTGTGTTTGTGCAAAGAAGCTCAGATACTGATCGATCTATCACAACCATGAACTCAGGAAACAAATGGATGAGCCCTGGTGCGTTGCCACGGCCAGCAGCTCGGTCCCAGGGAATCCCAAAGGGGCTGGATAAATTGAGAGCATAGCTCCTGGCTGGGCTTGCCAGCAGTGTTGTCGAACAAACTCAGACAAACTCATCACAAGAGAAGCCAATAACTCAAGAGGCGAGAATTTGGAGAAGAGAAAGGGAGAAATTTATTAATTTCTCCTGGCCGCCTAGGGGAGGTGGCAGGCTCAAGCCTGAACAACTGAGCTCTCCACCTGCAAGATGGACACCTAGCGTTCTATAGGGAGAGGTTTGGGGATGTGTGCAAGAGAGCAGGCAGAGAATGCATGATCAGGGGTAGGGGTCGCTAGGTGTTCAGCCCATGATCATGGGCAGGGAAGGGGACTGGAAGGGTGTGGTCTTCTAGACATTCCGTTGCTATCAGGGCTCTTCTGGCCTGGCGGTTGGAATGTTCCAGTCATTGCAAAACATCTTCGTTGGTGGTGCCTGAAGAACTTCCAGTAAGAAATGAGAACAATGGGTTTCAGTTAGAGCTTGAGTTAAGGAGTCTTGTCTACTTCGGGTTTTAACTGTTGGGGTCCATAGTTGAGCAAGAGGGCTCGCTGACATAAGCATGCATCTTTGGTGTCATAACAACCATTTTGTAGTTTTATAGAGAGTGGAATTTGGTGATGGTTGAATTTTCACCTAAGTGTGGGAAGGGAGTGGCAAGTTTGAATGCACTATTTCACTTTAAGAAGTAACCAAGTGTATGAACATATATATATATAATTTTTGTAATTTAAAAATGGAGGAAGAAACTAAAGGATTTTTTATCGTTCGTCTTGCTTTTGATAAAGTGGCTTCAATGCATAGTGACTATGTTATCCTAGGTAAAAAAAAAAACAAACTAGTTTTCAAAGCATTTTCTCACTTATTATTTATTTATGTGTTATTTATCTTTGTAACAGATAAAGAGTAAAAAAATATCTTTTAGAGTCATCTCTTGGGGGATTCTGCAGCTGCTAGGGGTGTCCCGTCGGTCTCGACTCCTTGAGCTGAAGCAATCCAATCCTCTTGAAACTCAGATTGAGAATGAGAACTGTCTTTTCTTTTGTATTCCTTTCACTAAAAATAGCTATTTCATTTTCAAAACAACTAGAAGGTAACTGAAAACTTTCAGTGGTGCTAAGTCCCTGCCAGAAACAAAACAAATCTGTTTAAAAATTGGAAATAGCAGAAGTAACGTCATTTATATCTGACTTGCAGAAGCAGAGTCTGAAGACAAAGCTGAACGTGATCATTAGCAGCAGTGTATGCATTTACTTACTCATTCAACAAAGAAACTTTTGATGAGCACCTACTGAGTCACAGGGACTGTAATCAATGCCTACAATACAAAGATGAATAAAGGCCAATCCCTGCTCTCATGGAAATGATAGTCTATCAAGGCAAATGGACTTATAAATAGATACTTATGAGGACTAGAACAACAGTATGATGTGCGGAAGGCAGTGCAGACACAAAGGAGGGAGAAATTAGAGCCAATTGGGCAAGTGGCACCAGGCTTCACACGGCACTGTTTGGAAAGATACATGGAGTTTCCTCAAGTGGGCAGCCTGCGATTCACTTGAACTCTCACCATGCTTCCTGCCCAACCTAGAGCACTTTGCTTATAAAAGAAGGACAAAGATGAGGCATGGGGTAGGAAAAAGCAAGAACAGCTATAATAGACACTATACAATGAAGGCAGGGTAGCAGACACCGTTCTGTCTGATGATTGTCTCCTTGCATGTAACCAAGGGCTTTCTCTGATGGATTTCACCATCATGGGGAAGGCTGGCGGTGCTGCAATCATGAGACCCCACTTGGCAAGCTTCAGTTAGTGACAGATGAGAATTGGAAGAGAAATACCCTAAATCTTTGGCCCTCCCAGAGGACAAGCGTGAGGCATGTCTCTATCACCTCTCAGAGGCTCCCAGTGACGTTGAGCCCCCGTTGCCCATAATCATGACCTGCCCAGTGATTCACCCGGTGTGGGTGTTCCTCTCTTCTCTGTCTCATTTTTCTACTTCCCTGGTGATGCTTCCTGTGGTCATCATGATAAGAAACCACATGGACTGAAATTCCTGTCTCGGGTCTGATCCCGGGGAGCCCAATTTAAGACTTTGGATGGTATACTAGGCACAAGGGATGAGAGAGGTTCTAAAAAGCTCCCATATCTCTGGCTTAGGAGACAGATGGAAAGCAGCACCCGTTAGTGAACATACACCGTCTTTCGCTGCCTACGGGTGTTTTGTGCAATAGAGATCCTGCCCAGCCAAGTGCCAAAGAGTACACGAATGTTATCATGATCCGAACTCTCCGCAGAGTTACGAGCCTCTGTAATAAAAGGTTGCATTGGCATTAGTATCCTACTTTTGCTGGTCTGTTAACCTCTCCCTGTGCATCTGCAAGACTTTGGCCTCTCTTCATTGTTTCCCACTTGAGTCTGTATCATTGTCCTTTTGAGATGTCACTCGGGCGCTTTCAGGTTTGGACTGCTACTGGCCTTTCGCACCCCTATCGGCTACATTGTTCACGCTCTACTCTAGACACCCGCTTGCTTCCTCAGCTCTGGCAGCTCAACACTGTGCTCAGGACCCTGTTAATCTGCTCAGGGCTGCTGTTTGGTGCTTTGCTTGGTGCTTTCAGTGTGCGTGAAGCCACAGCTATTAAACATATCCATGAAAGGACAAGGGGTAACTTCACATGCTCAGTGTTATACTCTGTTATGAGGGAGTCACAGTAGAGTTGCTGGGCCCCAAATAGTGACCGTCTTAACAGAACTGATCCTTCGGGTTTACCCAGAGATCTTGTATCCTAGAGTATAAATTTTATACCAAAGTGGCTGAGTTGGTTAAGGGTTCAGGTAATACCCATGAAGGTTTTCTTAGAATTTCTCCTCTACTCTAACACTTAAGCCAAGTTATTATTTAGCTTATTATATTCAAATCTGCAGGATGAATTTTATTTTAGAACAATAGACTTTGTCCTTAAAATTGTGCTTTCTGTAGCTCCTCAAATTTCAGGGCCATGAATGTTCATGTCTTGTCTAATAATGAAGAGTTTCAAGTTCCTAATTTTGTTCTTATTAGGAAATCCTTAGGCTCCTATTTAAATTAGATACAAATAGATACTGAAAGATAAGAATATCATTTCATCCCTCCACTCCTTAGATGTAGCACAATTTTTTATTTGAACCAACCAGAATCTAATCTACTCTGAATCTTAGATACTTTGTTTTAAGTATGGTTCAACCTCGTTTTTTGCTATGGAAGTATAAATGATCGTTATTTATGCTTGCACATTTTTCAGAAAGTTAGACTATTTTATTATATTGACTTCCTGATTACTTGACTGAAGTTTATAAGCAAACAAATAAAAATCTAAAAACTATCTCTTGGGGCCTAGAGAAACTATGATGATCAAAGAGTATGGTTACTTTGAAGCCAAGATGAGGAAAAGGGAAGAGCTGAAGACATATTTATTATTAGGATAACTCATATCTTGTTATTAATGCATTATAAATACACATAAATCATTTTTTAAAAACTTACGGAGAATTTCAAACGTATACAAAAATAGAAAAACTGTATGACGAGTATCAGATACCCCTCACTCAATTCTAACAATTATAATCATTACTATCTTTTTTTCCTCTCTACACCAACCCACTTCTTATCTTTAATTTTTTTTGAAGCAAATCCTAGAAATATCACTTCTACTCTAAACATTACAGATTGTATTTAAAAAAAAAAAACAACACTACTTTAAAACATAACAATTCTGCTGCCACACCCAGAAAAGTAATACACACTACTTGTGTTTTCCAGATTATCCTATAGGACTCCACTAATTTTTTTTAAAGATTATTTATTTATTTATTTGAGAGAGAGAGAGAGCACGAGTGGGAGGAGGAGCAGAGGGAGAGGGAGAAGCAGGGAGTCCCACTCGGGGCTCGATCAGGGACTCTGGGATCATGACCTGAGCTGAAGACAGATGCTTAACCAACTGAGCCACCCAGGCACCCCTGGACTCCACCAATTTTTAAATAATTACTTTGAAATGAACAAGACTGTACATTGGGACTTTTAAGTGTAATTATTAAATCAAATTTACTATAGATTCTTACTAGAACGTTCTTCTCTCTCTCTCCCTTTCTTTCTCTCTTTCTCTTGTTTTGAGGAAACACAATCTTTCGTCTAGATTTTGCTGATGATATCCCCATCATATTGCTTAAAAACTTTCTCTGGCCCTTGTGGTTTCTATAAATTAGCAGTTAGATCTAGAGGGCTGCTCGTAGTCAGGTTCCTTTTTTTCCTCCAAGATGATTTAATAGTGTTACATACTTTCATCAAAAGGTACATAAGGGTTTGTTGCCTCGTGTTTATGGTATGTGTTACTAGCAACCTTTGATGATCATTGCCTTGTTTATTTTATTGTGGGTTGCAAAATAGTGATATTCTATCTTCTTCATTTGTTAGTTGGAATATTTCTATAAAGGGAGCGCCTCTGCATTACCTCTTTGATTACTTGGCAGTAGAGTCCATATAGTAAAAGGAAAATAAACACTTCAGTTTCTTTCCAAAGAAAACAATTTTCAAAATAATGAATTGTTTCCTTAGTCTCTTCCACAGGTTATCAGCTGATTTTTAAAATTTATTTTGCTTGTCTGTTCTGGTATCACTGTGAATGTACAGATTTAAATATATTTAAATATAACTGATGCATTTCAGTCCTTTTTTTTGTTATTATCCCTATTGATCCTCATATTTTTCCATCAATATCTAACGGAATCCTCCTCACATTGGTTCCTCAATCCTTTTCACTTCTAGTCAAATTTGGTTTATTTCAAGTTTGTATCAATATATATTACAGGCAACTCCTTTTTTTGTGTGTGTGGAGAAAGCATCCTTTTTAATTTAAATTCAATTAGCCAACATATAGTACATCATTACTTTCAGATGTAGAGTTCGGTAATTCATCAGTTGCATGCAATACCCAGTGCTCATCACATCACGTGCCCTCCTTAATTCCTTTCACCCAGTTACCCCATCCTCCCCAGGCAACTCTTCAGGTCAGTGTTTCACAATCTCATAAGCCTTAGTACTGGCGTCCTTCCCAAAGCTGCTGGGACTCTGGAAGTTAATTGGTCCGGCCCCTCAGCCTAGGAATACAATTAGAATTTACCCTGATAGACAGACTTTCTTTGTTTTGTTTTGTTTCAAAAAGCTGTATTTATTCCATTTAAAAGACTCTCTTGTTCTGATACTGTCCTTTGATTAAAAAAAATGGTGATAATACAGTGATACCTTTCAGATTACCTGGCAATACATTGGCAATCCTGTCAGTCCCCCAAGTTCTTGGAAATAATACTGATCCATGAAATCCAAAAGTCTGGGAGCCACTGCCATGTAAAAGAATAATTTTGCAGGTTATTAACAACTGTTAAATGGAAAAAAAAAAAAACTTGTGGTCAAATGTTTGGGAAATGATACTACAGAATTTCACATGGTCATGTAAAATAAACTTTGATAGGCTACATAGAACTTTGATTATAGATCACCAATGGGCATTCTTGGGATGTGGGTATAACTTCTCTTTCTGGAATATTTATTTATTTAAGACATTTACTCAGTGACTAACATTTACTAGGAGTTAACAAGAAAGTGGCGAGGCAACATATATTCCTCATTTCTATATTTGGATGCTTACAAACAATCTAACAGTAGTTCCTGAGAATTTTTTAAATGGTTAGTACTCTCAAAGGTATTGTGTGTAGAGAACAAAGATGAGAGATTACACCCCATAGTAAATCTAAACAAATTTCCAATGTGCTCAGAGACTTTGCTTGGAGAACCATGGATGCCTAGAGTTGGCATCCTCACCTCTTTCACAGCTATTGAGTGATCAGATATAAAGAATGTGATATGGGGCCCTAAACTCTCCTTTGGTTCTTTAGATTTTATTCGTTTATTCAACTTACTTCAGGATAAAGCAGACAGAACCATAGCCCTTGCAATCTATTACCATAATTTATTATTTTCCTTATTTATATCCCTTCCCATTTCTATATTCTTATATAATTCCATTGATTTTTTTTGCATGAACTCTTTTCATTTTTGACAGTTTTTTTTTTAAAGATTTTATTTATTTTAGGGAGAGAGAGAAAGAGAGAGAGTGGGGGGGCGGGGAGGAGCAGAGGGAAAGGGACAATCAGACTCCATGCTGAGCATGGACACAGGGCTCGATCCCATGACCCTGAGATCATGACCTGAGCCAAAATCAAGAGTTGGACACTTAACTGACTGAGCCACCCAGGCGCCCCATTTTTGACACAGTTTTGTTCTCAAACTCAAACTACTGTACAGACACATGCATGTACTGATGTGTATGTAGAATGTGTTTTTTATGTTTGTGTGTACATGGATATGAATTCGGTCCAATAGAGTGGTCTGACTGGCTTTGACCTTCTAGGTTCTTAACACATTTCAGGGCTCCTGATTCTTCCTGCTGGTGGAAGCCATTTTCAGATGTGGTATAGACCCATGAAGGACAGGTTACATCTCAGGTCATCACTATTTCTTTTTAATTGTCCCCCATCTTGCTCTAGTATTCTTCAGGGTATTGTGTAGAAGTTTCATGGGTTATAATTCATTTTGACTTCTGGTGCTCCTTTCCTTGCTAACCTAGCACAGTGGAACTGATGTCCTGGCTTGTGTTGCATTGTTACTGCCCTTCAAGCATACTGAGCACAGAAAGTTAACTCTCGTTCATTATTGAAGCCAAATCAGTTACATCTGTCCCAACAACATTGTGGGACATATTTTGCTTTAATAAAGCAATCACTTTACAAATACTTCAGCCCTCCTATATGAGTGGACATGTGTATAAAAATGTATATCAATCTACCCTAACTCTCCTTAATAACGTTATTCTACAAAAAAAAAAAAAAAAAGTCTCTAATTCCCTGTTTAAGACATTGTACTTGATAGTTGTTATAGTGTCATGCTTCTCAAACTTGAGAAATAAACAGGCCCACGTAAAAGGAATAAAAAATTCCTGTGGTCAACCATTGCTGACAAATTAGTTTTATTACAAGTTACTTATATAAGCACAAATATGAAACAAAGAGCATACATTTTCTGGTTAAAAGGCTTAGAGATCTATAATGCCAAATAATATTTTCAAATTGAGTAGAAGTACAAAAAAAAAAACAGAATTCAAATGTACAACCTCAATGTGACTGCTGATGTTGTTTTGGATAAATTAAATGGCCTTTTGTAATGCAAATATAATATTAGCTTCAGTGGTACAAGTTCTTTTATTTCCAACATGCCTTTTCATTCTGTATGTATTATGAAGGCTCAATTATTTCACTGCTTTTCTATATTAAAACCTTTACAAAATCCTCATGTATACAGCTGGTCCCTGACTCACAGTGGTCCAACTTAAAATTTTTCCACCTCACCATGGTGTGAAAGCAACACTCTTCAGTAGAAACCGTACTTCAGATTTCGAATTTGAATCTTTTCCCAGGCTAGCGACTTGTGGAATGATACCCTCTCGTGATGCTGGGCAGTGGCAGCCAGCCAATCAGGAGGGTCAGTGACCAATACACTTACACAACCATTCTGTTTTTCACCTTCACTACAGTATTCAATATGTTACATGAGATAGGCAACACTTTATTATAAAGTAGGCTTCATATGAGATGATTCTGCCCAACGGTAAGCCAATGTAAGTATTCTGAGTACACGGAGGTAGGCTAGGCTAAGCTATGATGTTCGGGAGGTTAGGCGTAGTGAAATGCATTTTTTTTTTTTAAATATTTTATTTATTTATTTGAGAGAGAGAATGAGACAGAAAGAGCATGAAAGGGTCAGAGGGAGAAGCAGACTCCCTGCCGAGCAGGGAGCCCGATGTGGGACTCGATCCCGGGACTCCAGGATCATGACCTGAGCCGAAGGCAGTCGCTTAACCAACTGAGCCACCCAGGCGCCCCGTAGTGAAATGCATTTTGTACTTACAATGTTTTCAGCATAGAGTGGGCTCATTGGGATGTAACCCCATTGTAAGTTGAGGGAGGCCTGTACAATATAACCATGTTCTTGCCATCATGGAGTCTGATGCTTTTGTTTCAGCCGCCTGCCCCTGTTAGAAATGTGTAGCATTCTGTGCTGATTTTATTATCCATCAAAGGCACAACTTATTAGGCTGAAGAAACTGTGGTTCTAATCCAAAAACTTGTTCAGTTAAAATTATCACTGAGAAAGAGGGGCGCCTGGGTGGCTCAGATGGTTAAGCGTCTGCCTTCAGCTCAGGTCATGATCCCAGGGTCCTGGGATCGAGCCCCACATCAGGCTCCTGGCTCGGCGGGGAGCCTGCTTCTCCCTCTCTGTCTGCCTCTGCTCATGCTCTCTCTTTCTTTCTGTATCTCTGTGTCTCAAATGAATAAATAAAATTTAAAAATAAATAAATAAATAAATAAATAAATAAAATTATCACTGAGAAAGAAAAGTTGTGTCCCTAGAAGTGGAAAAGAATTTAATGCAAGTGCAATCTGTGTACAACTGGAATGACTGTTCACGTTATCATCAGAAGAGGCCGGATGGAAAGTGCACACTTTAACAGCCAAGGAAATCTTAGATGCATATATACACAGGCCTGGAAATTACCCAGCAGTGCTTGCTTAAAGGTGGTCATTCAAATCATTCCAAAAAGTCATAATAACTGCTTTAGATTTTTTTTCAGAGATGAAGTCAGGAGGTACAGTGTTTCCTTTTTACCATTTTGTTAAAAAAGGAAAAGCAGGGCGCCTGGGTGGCTCAGTTGGTTAGGTGACTGCCTTCAGCTCAGGTCATGATCCTGGAGTCCCGGGATCGAGTCCCGCATCGGGCTCCCTGCTCGGCAGGGAGTCTGCTTCTCCCTCTGACCCTCCTCCCTCTCATGCTCTCTGTCTCTCATTCTCTCTCTCTCAAATAAATAAATAAAATCTTTAAAAAAAAAAAAGGAAAAGCAGTTTTACTTTTTCAGTATGCTTACTGAAATATACATAAAATTATAAACAACATATTAATGTAAAGCTGTTATTTTGGCTAGTGTGATTATGGTATTAGTTAATTATTTAATTAACATTTCATCCAATATTTAACAAAGATTGATTTTCTATGACACAAGCATTGTCCCGAAATCTCTGCCTTATCAGAATGCTCTAATATATTCATAATTACTGCATTTTAAACCTAAAGCAAGATGTATAATGCATGTTTGAAAACTAGTGGTGGGAATAATTGCATGTGGAAGTGAAATAGAATGAGTGAATAAAGCATACCAGAAAACGCCTTTACTAAATGGGTACTCTGCCATTCACTATTCCATACTTCAGCCATGTTTAATTTCAGATGTTTCCTTAAGTGAGAAAAGAAAGAAAGTAAATGAGTATCTACAATAAAATAAGATCTTTAATGATCCCAGAATACAGGTCTGTAAATGCACTAGTGTAACCTAAGGTGAAACTGAAAAACTGCCTATTCAGTAAAAGAAAAGATTTACGATGGAGATACGGGGCCAAAGGTTAGGTTAAAAGATTTAGGAAGAAGACTGCCAAAATGGAGAAAAAATGATTGAGTTATAATCCTATTATTTCAAATGTGATCTATATATTCAAGACTCTCTGACTCTTGGTCTGTGGGAAGGGCACCTAGAATGGAAGCAAGCTCAAAACAATTTGGAAATGATGAAAGTGTTTCCTGAAGGAAGGGTGTGATACTTCTAACCAGGAAAAAGAGTCTGTTTCTCAATCTCATTACCATTCCAGAAATGGTCTGTTCTGTTAGTATTTCAGAGTAATCACTAATTGAATGCAACATGGATTGGAGAATAGTATTTTTAGAAGATAATAGCACAAGGAAAAAAGTAAACTACCTTGCTGCTTGCCGGCAGTAGACATGCGGCACGTCATATGTTTCAATAAAGTAACCAGGGAAGCTAATGTCTTGCTTTTGTTCTTGCAACATTGTTTCCAGCCCTTAGCTAATACTGCTACAAGAGGCAAAGCTGACTCTGTTATTCAACAAAACAGTACTTATTAAAACCAAGTATGTGCCAGAAAGAAAAGACTAATAGATGATTTGGCTATGGCTTCTCTCCTAGAGAGAGAATTCCAGAATTCTGAAAAGCCGCATGACCTTGACACACTTTGATTAACTTTGACATGACCAAACCAATCACATCAACCAAACAGAGCCCAGATTGGATGAGATTACCGATCTAGCTAGAGTACCAGAATGTAGTTATTAAGAGTTGGGCTCTAAGGCCAAATTGCCGGCATTCAAATCGTGTGCCTTCTACTTTATGTACTACATACTCTCGGGCAGGTTATTCACCTTCTGTGTGCCTCAGTTTACTCGTCTGAATATAGGGGATTTTAATAGCATGAACCTTATAGGTTAGTTTTGCAGATTAAATGAGTAAGTTACTTCGAACTGTGTCTGGCATATTATTCTAAGTTATTACCTCAGTAATATACTTTCTCTCTTTATATTTAAGGGGAAAAAATCCAAAATTCATTAAACAAACCTATTTGGAAGAGCTTGGTAAGAGTACTGTATAGTTTATTAGTTGTGCTTCCTTTTGACATATTAAAAACAAAACCACTTCTGCACCCCACCAAAAAAAAATTTCCTGTATGTTTTGAAAGTTGTGTGCATTTGTAGTATCTAAAAAATGTTTAATTATCTTAAATAGCAGGTTTGTAATAATGTAGTTTGCAATTGTAATAATGTAAGTTCTGGTTAAAAAAGAGTTTAAGTGACATATAGAAGTTAAGTGAATGAGGTAACAAGTTAACCAGTAAGATCCCTTCTCTCGAAATGATCCACCTCCCGGTTGAATTAATATGTTACAAATGTGAAAAAAAGAAAAATAGGAAATACCGTTTACAGCCCTGTCCTTAATAAATATTAATTGAATGGATGAAGATTTTCCTTAAAAATTTCTAATCTTCCTTGAGTTTACTTGAGGGGTCAAAGTAGATCTTTTCTCAGGAGAAAAATTGTTAGATAATTTGCAAATAAAATAAATTGAGGGATAAAAAACATTCCATGCTCATGGATTGGAAGAACAAATATTGTGAAGATGTCAATGCTACCTAGAGCAATCTACACATTCAATGCAATCCCCATCAAAATACCATCCACTTTCTTCAAAGAAATGGAACAAATAATCCTAAAATTTGTATGGAACCAGAAAAGACCCCGCATAGCCAGAGGAATGTTGAAAAAGAAAAGCAAAGCTGGCGGCATCACAATTCCGGACTTCCAGCTCTACTACAAAGCTGTCATCATCAAGACAGTATGGTACTGGCACAAAAACAGACACATAGATCAATGGAACAGAATAGAGAGCCCAGAAATGGACCCTCAACTCTATGGTCAACTAATCTTCGACAAAGCAGGAAAGAATGTCCAATGGAAAAAAGACAGTCTCTTCAACAAATGGTGTTGGGAAAATTGGACAGCCACATGCAGAAGAATGAAACTGGACCATTTCCTTACACCACACACAAAAATAGACTCCAAATGGTTGAAAGACCTCAATGTGAGACAGGAGTCCATCAAAATCCTAAAGGAGAACACAGGCAACAACCTCTTCGACCTCAGCCGCAGCAACTTCTTCCTAGAAACATCGCCAAAGGCAAGGGAAGCAAGGGCAAAAATGAACTATTGGGACTTCATCAAGATAAAAAGGTTTTGCAAAGCAAAGGAAACAGTCAACAAAACCAAAAGACAACTGACAGAATGGGAGAAGATATTTGCAAATGACATATCAGATAAAGGGCTAGTATCCAAAATCTATAAAGAACTCATCAAACTCAACACCCAAAGAACAAAGAATCCAATCAAGAAATGGGCAGAAGACATGAACAGACATTTTTCCAAAGAAGACATCCAAACGGCCAACAGACACATGAAAAAGTGTTCAATATCGCTCGGCATCAGGGAAATCCAAATCAAAACCTCAATGAGATACCACCTCACACCAGTCAGAATGGCTAAAATTAACAAGTCAGGAAATGACAGATGTTGGCGGGGATGCGGAGAAAGGGGAACCCTCCTACACTGTTGGTGGGAATGCAAGCTGGTGCAGCCACTCTGGAAAACAGTATGGAGGTTCCTCAAAAAGTTGAAAATAGAGCTACCATATGATCCAGCAATTGCACTACTGGGTATTTACCCCAAAGATACAAAAGTAGGGACCCGAAAGGCTACGTGCACCCCGATGTTTATAGCAGCAATGTCCACAATAGCCAAACTGTGGAAAGAGCCAAGATGTCCATCAACAGATGAATGGATAAAGAAGATGTGGTATATATATACAATGGAATATTATGCAGCCATCAAAAGGAATAAGATCTTGCCATTTGCAACGACGTGGATGGAACTGGAGGGTATTATGCTGAGCGAAATAAGTCAAACAGAGAAAGACATGTATCATATGACCTCACTGATATGAGGAATTCTTAATCTCAGGAAACAAACTGAGGGTTGCTGGAGTGGGGGGTGGGGTGGGAGGGATGGGGTGACTGGGTGATGGACACTGGGGAGGGTATGTGCTCTGGTAAGCGCTGTGAATTGTGCAAGACTGTTGAATCTCAGATCTGTACCTCTGAAACAAATAATGCAATAGATGTTAAGAAAGAAAAAAAGAAGAAGAAGAATGTAGCAGGAGGGGAAGAATGAAAGGGGGGAAATCGGAGGGGGAGAAGAACCATGAGAGACGATGGACTCTGAAAAACAAACTGAGGGTTCTAGAGGGGAGGGGGAGGATGGGTTAGCCTGGTGATGGGTATTGAGGAGGGCACGTTCTGCATGGAGCACTGGGTGTTATGCACAAACAATGAATCATGGAACACTATATCTAAAACTAATGATGTAATGTATGGGGATTAACATAACAATAAAAAAATAAAAAAAATAAATTGAGGGATAGTTAAAGAAATTGACAGTTCTCATGTAGATCAAGCAGTGGGAGGAGTTTGTGTTAAGATATTAACATCTGTGTTACAATGAAGTTAGCAGGAATCCAAGCAGGACCTGGAAACCCAGAGATTTTCAGTACAGAGAGGGTTTTTCTGAGAACTTAAAGGAAATGTAATTTGCAACAGTGATTGATATGCTGAGTTTATTCGAAGAAAGAATTTACCTTTGTTTTTGCCCTTTGCTTTTCTTAAACTCTTGGTAAATGTTGTCTTTTTGCTGATCTTTAGTAAGTTTTGTTATTGAAGCATACCATAAATCAAAAAGTGCATACACCATAAATAAAAATAACCACCACTTGGATCAAGAAATAGGAATTAATATAGGTGATATTTACTGCGATCTCCTCTTACACTGAAAATCTAAGTTCCTAATGACATTAGTGTAATTACATATTTGGTTTATCCTACTTTATATAATGGTTCCAAGATAACAGGTCTTGAGTTATTTTTATAAAACAAAGTTAGTAATTAGAGATTAATAATGGTTTCTGCATTTATTTTAATATTATATGTTTATAGACATTGGCTTCCCCCTGTTAAAGATCAGGCTGCTCTCAGTTACCTATCTGAAGATGGCCTTTCTCTGCAGCTGTGTATTTCTTATCCTATCTGTAGCTATTACCATCACACAGTATGTCTGCTGTATTTTTTCTGCTGTGGCAAATCAGTTTTCTTTTTGAACTGCTTGTTCCTAGCCTTGGTTGCTGATGTAGATCTTTCGTTTATTCTTCATTTTAGGCACTGCTCTGGCTCTAAAAATGGTTTCTCACTGGCTCTCTGCTTTCATTTCTTTTCTCCTCTATTCTTAGGCCTTTAATTCACAGTATCTTCCAGAGTTCCAGATGAAAGAATCAGGACTCAACAGAGTCATGAGACTATTACAATAGGTGGTAGTGTTCCTTTTGGCCTGCTGGTTAATAGAGCTGACTCTGGAATCACACAAACCAAGGCTTCTGTGTACAAGGTTGAGCGTGAACTAAGCCTTGCTTTCTATATACCTGTGTCAAAAGTTTCCAATACCTATTAGTTATTATAATATTTCTTCTGCATGAATGCACCATGAAGCTGTTGACTGTGTCTACTTGGTTTAATGCTGTTTACCAAGTGCCTGAACATATTAAGCACTGAAATATTTGTTTAATGAACCAAGATAAAATTTATTAGGGAAGACATAGTTTCTTAAATTAGCATTCCCTTCTCTTCCCCCAAAAAAGTAATAAATATATGCTGGTGGAAACTTGACACATTGGTTTAAAAAATGGAAGATATGAGTAGGTCATGGTGACTCTAACATTATGATATGGGTGGAAAACAAGAAAGAATGAAATATAGTATGGTAATAGAAATGATGCCTGAACACCCTCTTTGTTGATGCTGAAAGTATTTTCCTCAGACCAGAGTTGTGCTCTTCACCTGTGGGAAACCTAAATTAAATGAGATGTTGAAAAACTGGAGCTTGCGTAGAAGCGCCTGATAATTTTAGGGTGTAGTAGCTGTCTTCAGATATTCAAAGAGCTGTTCAGTGGAAAAGGGATGAAGCACATTATTAAGCGTTGAGTAGAAAGGAAGGGGAGACAGGGACCACTCATACTTACAGCAGCTAACACCATCGCGGAAACCCTAAATGAGACCCCACTATGCTGGGTCAGGGGGGATCAAATAAACAAAGACCAGTCATGGGTTCCAGTTCACAGCTGTGAGGAGCGGAGATGGCCCTCCCAGGAGCTGGCAGTCTGCCTTGCGGAATTGCAGCTCAGAATCCAGATGTGCCTACACAATCGTTTAAAGCTCCTGATTATTAACCTTGAGTTAAAGGTGAATTAAATGTTCTTTTTTTCTAATTTAAACATTTAGCTGCGTTTTACTTAGGGAATTTTCTTTTTTTTTTTTTTTTTTAAAGATTTTATTTATTTATTAGAGAGAGACACAGCCAGAGAGGGAACACAAGCAGGGGGAGTGGGAGAGGGAGAAGCAGGCTTCCCGCCGAGCAGGGAGCCCGATGCGGGGCTCGATCCCAGAACTCTGGGATCATGACCTGAGCCGAAGGCAGACGCTTAACGACTGGGCCACCCAGGCGCCCCTACTTAGGGAATTTTCTAAAGGCTCAGTGGCTCCTGAAGGAAGGAAAGTGTAGAATCCAAGTAGAATGTATATGTTCTTTCCGACTGCTATATCCCCGCCCCCTGTGAGTTATATCTTCAAATGGGAGGCCACAGGATGCAGAGGAGGCCTCATCGGCAGACCTGGACCTGACGATAACAGCGGGGAGTGGCCCTTGGGCTGTGGGTGCCATTGAAGGGGCAAGGGGAGTGAAGGCCAAACAAACAGACAAATAAACACTATCAAACAAACATGGTAACAGTTAAATATGGCCAGGAGCGCCTGGGTGGCACAGTCGGTTAAGCCTCGGGCTCTTGGTTTCAGCTCAGGTCCTGATCTCAGGGTCGCAAGATTGAGCCCTGCTTCGGGCTCCCTCCTGGGCATGGAGCCTGCTTAAGATTCTTTTTCTCCCTCTCCCTCTGCCCCTCCCTCCCTCAGATAAATAAATCTTTAAACAAACAAACAAATAATGAATGAATGAATGAACGAACGAATGAATGAATGTATGAATAAGGCCAAAGATGGGAAAAGTTTCCTTTCACTAGGGTGTGGGATAGGGTTTTAACATCTATTTAAGGAATGCTATGAAGAGGTTTGGGGCACAGATGAGAAGTTGGTGAACATCAGGGATTTGTATAGTATTCTCACTTGAGCCTTAGTGGTTCCTAGGGGTGTTTGCAGGACCATCTCTAGAGTGACAATGGAACCTGGATGCCTACCATCACCACCACCACCACCACCACCATCATTCCTTTCGCTGATTCAGCTCACTCTTCATGTTTCATGTTGGACTCCGTGTCACAGTGCATTTGAACAAACACTTTCTTTTCAACTCTGAGAACCTTGGTTCCTGTGTACTTCTCATTTGTACTTGGAGCAATTTTACTGATTTTTTTTTTATGCTGGTTGAATGTATTGGGGTGACAGGTTCTGGTCGTATAGGATATGCTTCTCTATCAGGAGTCCACACAGAACTTAAACTCCAAAAATATTTTATTAATATATTTCTTGATATATTAAAACTATGTTAGCCTGATCCATTTCTAGCATGTTGGCACAGTTGAGTTAGCAAATAACAAAATGAAAGAATGATGATAAATGGGTAGGCATACTAATGTGCCTTTGTATACAGCAAACAGTAAGAAACAGATGGGACAGTCTGAGTAACGCGTTGACAAGAATTTCTGCAGCCAACTGGTGCTGCACCTGTTAACCTGGAAGGAGATTAATGTAGGGAACAGCTATGGTCTTTCTGTATTTCTTGTCACAAAAAAAGATGTTTTATTACATTCGTTGTAACTTCTCCTTGGCAATAAATTCAGGTTACAGCTTCTTTCTTGTTTCCACATGTGCTTTTTCCCATAATAGCGTATTGTCTTTGAAAATTACGTCTAATTTGATCATCTGGACTCTTCCATCAAGGCAGGATAAAACTGGTTTTCTTAAATTCTGTCCTAGTTTATTGGGTTTAATGATCTCTAGTGAATGTTTCTATACCAGTTTGCTCTTATTTATTCTTTCTCCTCTCAAACTCTTCGGAATGGTGTCTAGCAGCGTCTTCCTTAATGTCCTAACCTATTTAAAATCCTTGATTTTAACACCTTTAGTCAAATACTGATTATATACATCAATGATAATCTATATCTAACTGATATTAAATATTATGTTAATTTTTTAAAGCCCTATACTTTTTTTTTCCTTTTTTTAAAGATTTGATTTATTTATTTGTCAGAGCATAAGCAGGGGGAATGGCAGGAGGAGCAGGAGAGGGAGAAGCGGGCTCTCCACTGAGCAGGGAGCCCAATGTGGGGCTCGATCCCAGGACCCTGGGATCATGACCTGAGCCGAAGGCAGACGCTTAACCGACTGAGCCACCTAGGCGTCCCAAAAGCCCTATACTTTCATCATTGTTGTAGAGATGAGCAAAATCCCTAAGCACTATACTGGACATAAATGACTAGCTTGATAGTTCTTTGCTGAATGAACAGAAAATATAGAAGTGGATAGTTTTGCTTCTTAGACATCTTATCTATCTTTTCTGATGTTCCTTTTACATTAGGTATTAGTTCATTTATGCTGTTTTTAATAGTAGAAAACAGACTTGTATCTTTTGCCTGTAGAAATGACCTTTTAGTCCAAAACACTTTTCATATTTTAAGTTAAATTTGAATTTGGATATTAACATAGTAATGTGAACTTCCAAAATTCTCATAAAGCTTATCAATCTGAATTTTAAGCTCAGGTAAAAAATAAAGAGCACTAAGTGCAAAGAAAAGTGGGTGAATTTGTTTATAAAACTTTATTTTCAAACTAAAGCTTCTAAATTTTGGGAAATGAGTGGCGAATGGATTTCCAATATATGGAGCATGAAACAGTGGGGAAATGTATTGTGGGTTGTGAAAGAGATTCCAGCCTCCCCCGAGACTGAGACTTTTAGAATCAATGTGTAATCAAATCGATCTGAACTTTATCGGTGATGCTGGAAGCATGTGGCGGCCTGTGATTGCTCTGAGGAAAGCTAAAGAAACAGAACAAATGCTGGCCTTCACAAGTGGTTGAAGAGTTACCCCTTCTTCATTTAGGGGAAAGACAATTACTGCGAATCCAGACTGAGAAAACACCCCATCAACAGTAAAGTGGCTTGGGAAAATGTTCTATCATAGCACATCTTGAAGTTTCTACTTAAGGCTATTCTACATGAATATTTGAAAAGAGGAGATGTCAAATATAAAAGCGCAAGAGTCCCTGAGGGTTTAGTATCTTTATTTGCGTTAAGGTTTCTCATAAATAATTCTATGTTGGGATATCGGCTTAAAAGGCAGCTGCTCAGCCTTCTGGTATGTATGTAATAAATGTGACTCTTTTTAATATTGAAGTTACCCTTAGGATGGTAAGTGCATTTATTTTAAAGAAATATAAAAAATATAATGAATAAAATATTTCAGGTACCTCAGATCATTGCAAATTAGTCATCAGGTCTCTCTCAATTTTTCTTGGATTATATGAATAATGCCTTGGGATAGAGTCAAACTCACCAAAGTATGTTTCTGAGAACTAGGGATGGAAAGCTTTCAGAAAGGAGAAACCCATGGGAAGGAGTTTCCTACTGTCACGTAATTCATCTTAACAGAAGAAAAGCTGATTTTCAGTCAGTTTCAGGTAATAGAAGATGTCAGAATTCCACGTTTTTGTGTGTGTGTGTGTGTGTGTGTGTTCAATAGCCCACGTAACCTGCTAGAGAACACCCGAGGAATAACAAGTGAATCATAAGGTAAAGTGACATTCAAGAGCACTTGTTTTCTTTAATATTGATATTTTTCCCTTGAAATTATATGTCTAGAAAAGCTTGTCTTTAGAAGTAGTCTGTTAGGGTCAGAAAAAATAAATAATGGTGTCAAACACAAAGTTAGATTGCCTCACCAAGATTTCAGGAACTTCTGTGCTGAGGAAATGTGACCTGAAGGAAAGCTGCTGATTTGGGTTTGTCTTCCCCTTGTGTTTCCTTGGGATGAATGTGGGGTCTCATCAGGAGCTGCAGATGTTCAAATCCTCACAGTAGTTTTATCCCATGGCCTGTCCACTGAATATTGCAGACAGTATAGGAATTCTTTAGCATAAAAAGACTGAGCCTCTCTGGACTGATAATTTTCTCAGTTTATGGTGTGTGTGATGATTTTGTAAAGTGGAAAATCGTTGGCGGTGGGAGCTTGGTAATCCTAGAAGGTAACTTTAGGAAGTTCAATCAGCCAAGTACCATCTGCAAATTGGACAGAATTCAGTGGACAACAACAAACTCAATTGTCTGTCTAACCCCCTTATATTCCCAGGGCTTAGTTTATAGTGCATGGCTCATAAAAGGCTCTATAAATGATTACTGAATGAATGAATAAGTGAAAGAATGCACAGATGAATGTGTGCCTGGGATTTCCAGATACTTTTGTGTCCATGCATCCTGTATAGCTGTCTCCTGTCCTGAATTCGTAAAGAGAAGAGTTCATGTACTTGTTTGTTTATTTCCTATAATGTCTCATCCTGGAAAGCTAGAACAGATAATTCTAATGAATAGAAAGTACAGTGAATGAAGATTCATTAGACTAAGGACAAATAATTTAAATGCTCTTAAGTTCTCACCTGCAAATGGGGCTTTATTTTTTATTTTTTCATTTTTTAAAAGATTTTATTTATTTATGTGTCAGAGAGAGGGCAAAAGAGAGCACAAGCAGGGGGAGCAGCAGAGGCAGAGGGAGAAGCAGGCTTCCCGCTGAGTAAGGAGCCCTATGCGGGGCTCGATCCCAGGACCTGGGGATCATGACCTGAGCCAAAGGCAGCTGCCCAACTGACTGAGCCACCCAGGCGCCCCAAATGGGGCTTTAATACTTGCTTTCTCTGTTTATGGTGTTCCCAAAGTGTGCTGTCCAAGAATATGTCCCCACACAATATATGGCCATACTGACTAGGCTCCAGTATCTTCCTCCCTTCACACAGTGCAAACATGGTGATCTCCCTAAACATACAGGCTTGGGCAGTGGATAAGCACATGGATTGTTGTCTGAATTCCACCTTTGCTACTTATTAGCTCCATAATGGTTGCTCCTCTATAAAATGAAGTTCATATGAGGCCTGTTTCCATGAGAATTAAATAGCTAATACATGCAAAGTACCTGGAACGGTATCCCGAATGTACATCTTACTCTCTAAGCACTAACAGCCCATCTGTAATCCTCCTGTGCTCCACCATATTTATACCTCCGCATCCTTGCACAGGCTGTTTCCTCGGCCTACAACACCTTCCTGTTGCCCTGACAAACTCCTGTCTACCTATCAGACTACCAAATGGTATGGTCATAGTACGCACCTTGTGCCATTAGGTAAATAATATGGGAAGGCTTGCTTTCTAAGTAGTAGGAGTGCTTTCTCCATGCTGGTCAATGGCACGCCAGTGTCACACCTTCTGCCTTGAGTCAGATCTCCCCTAATGGATGCTTCTGGGCCATTTGACTAAGTGACCTCCCTGTTGTAAACTGTGCCAAGTCTTTCTTTCAGGAGTGTATTCAACAAGGGTGGGTTTTTGATTGCTTTTGAATTTGCAGTTATGCTGATTTTTTTAACCTCTTTGGAAAGCAGTGGAGACTAATACAAATTCCTCTCAGTCTGTTAAGAATATATTATAATCATCACTGTTTGCAGAAAATGCTTCTTTACTCTTTACCATTGTGTTTCACATCCCAAGGATTTTCTTCAGATTAGAACATAAACTGAAATAGGCAATATTTTGAATGTAAAGGAGAAATGGGAGATAGTAACATGATGGTGGCATGATGGGGGAAGAAACTCTGGGAGAACCTTAGAAATATGCATTGTTAAGAAAAGAACAAAGCGTCCTTGGGTAGTTCACTGCTTCCCGGTAGATTTCCACCTCACATTGAGGCAAACTTGGGTGCTGTCAGATTTTCAGGGGGAATCAAAAATATCCATCCATCTGTCTATCTATCCATTTATCTTTCTATAAGTCGTCTCTGTCAGTGTGTGCATGTGTGTGTGTATTTAGGGATTTAATTGAAACTATGGTGGAGCATCACAACTTCAAAACTATTGTTTTACTTTGGGGCATGTGGGTAGCTCAGGTGGTTAAGAATCTGACTCTTGTGGACATTGCTGCTATAAACATTGGGGTGCAGGTGTCCCTTCGGATCACTACATTTGTATCTTTGGGATAAATACCCAGTAGTGCTATTGCTGGGTCGTAGGGTAGCTCTATTTTCAACTATGGAAAGAGCCTAGATGTCCATAAACAGATGAATGGATAAAGAAGATGTGGTATATATATACAATGGAATATTATGTAGCCATCAAAAAAATGAAATCTTGCCATTTGCAACAACGTGGATGGAGCTAGAGAGTATTATGCTAAGCGAAATAAGTCAATCAGAGAAAGACAAGTATCATATGATCTCACTGATATGAGGAATTCGAGAAACAAGACAGAGGATCATAGGGGAACAGAGGGAAAAATGAAACAAGATAAAACCAGAGAGGGAGACAAACCGTAAGAGACTCTTAATCTCAGGAAACAAACTGAGGGCTGCTGGAGTGGTGGGGGGTGGGAGGGATGGGGTGGCTGGGTGATGGACATTGGGGAGGGTATGTACTATGGTGAGTGCTATGAATTGTGTAAGACTGATGAATCACAGATCTGTACCCCTGAAACAAATAATACATTATATGTTAATTAAAAAAAAGAATCTGACTTTTGATTTAAGCTCAGGTCATGATTTCAGGGTCTTGAGATCAAGTGCTTCGCAGGGCTCCACACTGAGTGTGGAGCTTGCTAAGATTCTCTCTCCCTCTCCCTCTACTACTCCCCATCCCCCCAAGTGCATTCTCTCTCTCTCTCAAAAACAAAACAAAACAAACAAAAACTATTGTTTTACTTCATATACACTTTGCATCTAGATTCCAAAGAAAAGAAATAGATGGGGGTATTTTAAGTTCCATTTAGTTTTACTCAGTTTGTTAACTCAAGACATTATAGAAAGGTTTAAAATGGTTAAACTTAAAAGACTTCTTTAAAATAGTTGATTTGATGAGCACACAGACCTGGTTTAATGAAAAGGACCCATGTTTTGGATTTGTTAAATATGGAGGTAAAACTTTTGTTCAGCTCTTTTAAAATGAGGAAATTTTGAGCAACTTGCTTGATTTTTAATTTTGCCCCCTCTAAAATTAAGATAATTGTGACTAGTTGCCAAGACTGTTTTGATACATGATGTAATGTTAAAGGGCTTTTGAAAATGTAAAATGCTACATAAATATTGTTGTGCTTAACATTGTTCTAAATATAGTTTTTGGAAAATAGTCAAGTGATGGTCCCCACATTCCCATCCCATCCCTTATACATCTTACACTGTAGTTTAACCTTGGTCAAGTTATTTAAATATTTTCAACCTCACTTCCTTCTCCAGAATGAAAGATTCTATTTAGCTTTCCTTAGAATTTTGAGACATGGAATTAGTGAATACCTCTTTAGCAACTGAAATACTCCCTGCTGATGCATTTAATGGAAGTAACACAGATAATATTAAAAAGGTAGGCAGAAAGAGAACAGACATGTGGAAGCAACCTCCTATATTCCAGATTTCATGCTCCCTTGATTGGATGATCCAAGCTAAAGCTCTTTTATAATGCTCAGGTGAAAGAAATGTCAGTTCTCTTTATTTTACTAAATCAAATTGAATATGCTGCTAAAGCCCCACCTATCAGGACAGGCATATATATGTTACATTTTGGGCTGTCCAATCCCTTCTTGGGAGTTTCACAAGAATCTGGTGGACCTGGGTGGCATCCAGAGAATAGGGAAAGAACCACTGTAGCCCTTAATCCAACACTGTCTATGTAGCCGTTAATCCAACACTGTCTATGCATTTTGAGTAATTCAAAGGAGAAGGAGAAGCTACTCTCTCCCTCTCTACTAGACCAAAGTAAAGGGATCCTTTCCCATTGGCTATTCTCAAGGCCAAGAGGGATTTTAACGACTGATACGTTCTCTCGCTCTTTTGTTCTCTGTTAATTTTTGAGTGAGGTTTCATGGTTTCCTTAAAATGACAACTGTAATGGGAACATCTCTGAAAGATCTATTAGTAGAACAATAACTAACTAGTTGTGTGTTTTTGTACAACCAGATTTAAGATACAGTTTCATAAGTGGTAAAATGAGGGAGACAAATTACATTGCACATTTCCTTAAGTCTATTAAAAGTGCAACAGTTTAGGAATCTGTTTTTCCTTTAAAACATCTTCTTGAAGAAGTGGTTTGACTCTCGCCCTCCTCTCATGTCTTTATGCACTCCCCTACTCCTCCCCCTTAACTGAATACCCTCCTTAGATGTCTGGGCAAAATGGTTCATTGGTGGAATTATAATATTTCAATAGTTTACATTATCTTAATTTTCTTATTTCCCAGGGCCCTTCAAAATGTTATGATAACATGAAAAATGTATGACATCCCCCGATGAAAAGTTAATTAACAATTGCTTTTATTCTTCGAAGAATAGTTTCATGACTAAATTGTTACTGGGTACTGTTTTTGGTTTGTTTGCTTTTTCTCAGTTAGATGGTTAAATAATGGTAAATGAGATCATCTTTGGTCTAATGCTGGATTAGACTATTTCTTGGCAACCCAGGTACAAAGCGTTTTCATTTCTTGGTAATTATTGTTGTTTAATCTGTGATTCCATGAATGAGTAAATTCAATTTGAATTACTTCCATTAAGAGCCATTAAGAAGGAAACCAGCCTCAAATGATATCATGAAGCCAGTTTTAAAATAGAGATGTCTATTTTTATAGCAGTAAAGTAAGGAGAAAAAAAATGAATGAGTACAACTTGACTTTTGAGGGTTTTTTTTTTTTTTTAATCTTGAGTTAGGCTGAAGGCCAGATTTGTAATTGATCATGTATATGATTTCTAAAATTTGCTTAAGAAAATCTGGATGGATTTCTCAAAAGGCAATTAAAGGTTTGCAGTTGAAAAATTACCCTCCTTTATAAATATTGGTGAGTATAATGGTTTCCCAGCATGCGGGATATGCTGGACGATATATAGAGAGCTCCAGTTCCAGGCAAAATTAAATTTGTGTTTTTCAAAGATACTGGGATTAGCTTGTTTACCAATTTGTTACTAATCTGTTAAAACAGCAGCATTTGTAAAATATATAAACCTTAAATTTTAAGCTTAGAAACATCCTTTCCTATTCTCAGGAGTCCGCTGGTCCTCTACCTTTGCTGCAACAACTTTTTGTCACAAAGTGCCTATAAGAATTAATTATAATGTGGTAAAATCAGCAAGCCATTTAAAACAAATAGGAAAAGTCAATTAGTAGATCATGTGGCATAATTCTTAGATAATATAAGAAGCTTACACTCAATTTGTATATGTATATATACCCACTTAGAACCAACAATAGGATATTAGCATTTTTAAATGGTATAAAATGAGTTATTTCTACTATTGTTAATAGTAATTTTGATATTTTTCAATTAATATACATTGCTTTTGTAAAAAGAAAAAAATAGTGTTATTTCTGAAGTAACTTTAAAAGTAGTCTATTTAGAAATTAATGAAATAAGGAAACCACACATTAAAATTCCAAGGATAAGAACAAAGCTGTAACCAAAGAAAATTCATAGTCTTCAATGCTGTTATATTCAAGGTAAAAGGGAAAATGAGACAACTAAACATTTGATATTATAAGAAATAAAAAGGCAGTAGAAATATATTCAAAAGCATTTTATAGACAAATGCTTTCAAACATCCAAACCTGAATTACTATCTGGTTAAAAAATTTGAAACCACAATAACAGCTTTAAAACTTTTATATTTATGTTCTAAAGCCCACATAGCCTTGAATATGAACTTTGTGGGGAAAAAATGGCACTTTGAAAACTATAGACCAATCTCAGGAATAAAAGTGTTAAAATCCTATAAAATAGAGCAAATCACACCAACAAGAGACTACTAAATTACCATACACAAATGGATTTATCTTAAGAAAACAGATATGCTTAATATGAGACTCTATTTACATCCTTCACTGTATATAAGACTCAGAAGAAAAAATATGTAGTAATTTTTTATAAATTTTGAAAAAGTATTGATAAAATAAAATTTTAAAAATCTGTCCCTGATTCAAGAGTAGAAACAAACTTTTAGCAATGTAAGAATCCATGACAGTTGCTAAACATGACAAATAATGTCTATCAAAACAACAGCGGGGCACCTAGGTGGCTCAGTCGGTTGAAAGGCTGGATTCCATATGGTGTCACTTATTTGTGGAACATAAGGAATAGCATGGAGGACATTAGGAGAAGGAAGGGAAAAATGAAGGGGGGGAATCGGAGGGGGAGATGAACCATGAGAGACTATGGACTCTGAGAAACAAACTGAGGGTTTTAGAGGGGAGGGGGGTGGGGGCATTGGTTAGCCCGGTGATGGGTATTAAGGAGGGCACGTACTGCATGGAGCGCTGGGTGTTATATGAAAACAATGAATCATGGATCACTGCATCAAAAACTAATGATGTACTGTATGGGGACAAACATAAAAAAATAAAATTAAATTAAAAAAAAAAAAAAAGCTGCCTTCCGCTCAGGTCCTGACCTCAGAGTCCTGGAATGGAGCCCCGTATCAGCTCCCAGCTCAGTGGGGAGTCTGCTTCTCCCTCTCCCTCTGCTGCTTCCCCTGCTTGTGCTCTCTCTCTCACACACTCTCTCAAATAAACGAATATCTTCAAAAAAAAAAAAAAAACACACACACACACCCCCCAGGTCTTTCCTTATTAAAAACAAAAACAAAACCAAAAAAAAACAGCAAACTCCATAATCAATGTTGAAATATTGAAAGTATCTCCATTAAAATCAGAAACACAACTAGAATGCTGATCAAATGCTCTTTTTTAATACTGTTCTGGATACTCTAGCCAAAGAAATATGCCAAGTGAAATGTTGGAAATGTATAAATGTTGGAAAATAAATCAAATTATTCATTTTAGAAGATGTTATTGTCCAATTGGACCTAGGTGAATCAACAACATCAGTTTTATAACTGATAAAGAAAAAAACCCTAGGGGGTGCCTGGGTGGCTCAGTTGGGTAAGCGTCTGCCTTCAGCTCAGGTCATGATCCCTGGGGCCTGGGATCGAGCCCCACATTGGGGAGCCTGCTTCTCCGTCTCCTCCTAGCTCGTGCTCTCTCTTGCTATCTCTGTTGCTATCTCTGGCTCTCAAAAAAAAAAAAAAAAAAATCTTAAAAAAAAGAAAAGAAAAAAACCCTAGAAATAATTAGATATTGTCTGCAAGCTTTCCTACATGCTACTAACTATTTAAACAACTTATTAGAAATCAAAGCTCTAATTCTCCACAGTCAAGCCTCAAAATGTGAAATTATGAATTTATTTAGCATGGTATTTGAAGATATGCAAAACTACTGAAAAACATAAAAGGATATTTGAATACATGGACAAATGTATCTAGTATTTCTTGATGAGAAGTTTAATATTTTGGACATATAATTTCTTTCCAGTTAACCTAAAATATCATAGAAACACATCAAAATTAAGTTGGAGAGGGGTCTGGGAGGGCTTTGGGTTTGACAAAAATTAGTCTAAAGTTCATCTGGCAGCAATATAGATGAGACTTAATTAGAAAATGCTAAAAAAAAAAAACCCTTGAAAGGTCATTAGCCTATTCACATATTAAAATGTGTAATAAAACTCCCACTAAAAGAATGTACAAACAGATTAGTGAAAGGAAAGAGAAAGTCTCCAACGATACTCAAGTATATGTAATAAAAATGACATTTCAAATCAGTGGATGGAGATGGATTATGAAAGAAGTAGTTTTGGTAATCATATAAAAAGTCAGAACCCTGCTTCACTTAATGCAGTAAATTAAATTCCAGCTAGATAAAATATTCAAATATAAATATGCTTAAAAATCCCAAAGAACAGAAGAACAATAAGTAAATATTTCTACAATGAAATGATGGAAAATACTACTCTAGAAGTGACAACAAAATCAAACTTTTTTTTTTTTTAAAGATTTTATTTATTTATTCATGAGATAGAGCGAGAGAGAAAGGCAGAGGGAGAAGCAGGCTCCCAAGGAGCAGGGAGCCCGATGTGGAACTCGATCCCAGGACCCTGAGATCATGACCTGAGCTGAAGGCAGACGCTTAACCATCTGAGCCACCCAGGCGCCCCAAAATCAAACTTTTAAGTGGAAAACACATTTTTTTAAATCTGTACATTGGAATTGTGTCTTATAAACCAATTAAGAAAAAAAAAAAACACTACCTAATTTTAAAAATATATGTGGAGGAAAGAATTGATATAAAATTCAAAAGCACATACAAGAAGTTTGACCTTGATTATAGTCAAATAAATGAAAATAAAATTAATTTGTCTTTTTTACCTTGTACAGTCTCAGGAAACTGAACTGGTGTACTTCAGGAGAGCAATTTTTATATTATCCATCAGAATCTTCAGCAGTGTGCATCCACTTGACTGAGCAGTTGCATTTCTAGAAAATTATCCAAAGAAGGGGCACCTGGGTGGTTCATTTGGTTAAGCGTCTGCCTTCGGCTCAGGTCATGATCTCAGGGTCTTGGGATCCAGCCCTGCACTGGGCTTCCTGCTCAGCAGGGAGTCTGCTTCTCCCTCTCCCTCTGCTCCTCCCCCACGCTTGTGCCCTATCTTTCTCAAATAAATAAATAAAATATTTTTTTAAAAAATAGTAAAAAAAGAAAAAGAAAATTATTCAAAGAAATATTTAAGTCTGTGTGCAAAGATTGAGTTACACAAGTATTTGTTCATTATTTTTACAATGAAAAATGAAGGTAATTCAAGTACTTGTAAGTAGGGGACTTTTCAAAAAAAAATGGTAGTATATACCTAAAGAAGAAAAATTTTAAAGTAAACTTTTAGAAGTAATTGCATTGATGTTAAAGGTATTCCAAATACATAAATGAAAAAAAAAAGTATAATACATGGTATGTATTCATATAGTGCTACAGTAGGGTCTCATTTATGTCAGTATGTATCAACATATAAGTCTCCGTAATTTCTTGGATGTGGATTCATACATAATTTTAATTCTGTCATTTTTGCTTATCAGGAATCTCAAAAATGTTTACAATGAATATTGATAAGTGTGAAATTGAAGCATTGTTTTTAATTTTAATCAAATTATTATCTATCTATGATTAAAGAATACTTTTCATTTCACAAGTTCTTTTACTTAAACATAATATGTCTCTCTCCCATTTGACACTCCTCTCAGGCAGATACTTGGAATCATTTTATTTTGCTAATGCTCACCTTTTTCAAATGTTTAATAACAAGTTCATAGCTGTAATCTTTGAATTCCTCTTTTTTTCATTGTCTGTAGTCTTTCTCCTATGAAAGATAAGGAAAAATGAATTCATTTTCATATGCTTCACATACTTCTATTGATTATTTTTTCATTTTAAATGCAACCTATAAATCTTTGTTTTCTTCTTTTTTAACTGTCAACAACATCTCTAGATTTCTTACTTGGTAAAGGGAGATTTTAATAGCCCTACATGTTTCTTCACTTCTGCTGACTTTGTTCCTCCAAATTCTGTAAACTCTACTTTTAAATTTTATGTTGAGGTGCATTTCTTCCTTGTTCTCCAAACAATTAAGCCTCTTGTGTTTTGCCAAAGATCATTCTAAAAATTGAAAACATATAAACAGCATGTACCTTATTATGGCACCATAAATACAATTTATTGTAGAGTCAGCTGTGGTGTTGGGTTTACATTTCCTTTCCTACAGTTTCAATGACAGGTTACCTCTGCTCCTTTCAAGAGAATGTCCCTGACTTGAAGTTCAAATGGATTCTGTTTGAACCACGAATCTTGCAAATTCAAATAACGATACAAAGGTTACTGAGTCTCCAGAGTCTTTATCTCCCAGATCTCTTTGTCTCTCCCTCCTTCTCTCTGTCTGCCAGCAGGAGTGTATGTGCTCTCAGGCAGTAGGAGAAGAGAATCCTATTTAAGGGGCAGGAAGAGGAGAAACTTCTTCGGAAATGTTCATATGTTAATAAAGTCTTATCATATTCCTTTTGGGGGAAATTGTATACTTTTGAGGGGTATTTATTAATTTATTTTTAACCCTCTCATTTAAAAAAAAATTTTTTTTTGGAGGATCAGTTTTAGTTTCATAGCAAAATTAAGGGGAAGATACAGAGATTTCTCATACCCCCTGCCTCCACATATGCATAACCTCCCCTACTACCACCATCCCCCCACCAGAGTGGGACATTTGTTACAACTGATGAACCTACATTGATGCATTATAATCACTCAAAGTCCATAGTTTATATTAGGGTTCACTCTTGGTGTTGTACATTCTAAGGGTTTGAACACGTATAATAATGTATCTATCATTATAGTATCATACAGAGTATTTTCACTGCCCTAAAAATACCTCTGCACTCTACCTCATCATCCCTCCACACCCTATCCTCCAAACTCTGGCACCTAGATCTTTTAACTTTATCCATAGTTTTGTCTTTTCCAGAATGTCATATTATTGAAATTATATAGTGTGTAGCCTTTTCAGAATGGATTCTTTCACTTAGTAATCTGCATTTGGGTCTCTTCCATGTCACTTCATGACTTGATAAGTCACTTCTTTTTAGTGCTTAGTAATATTCCATTGTCTGGATGTGCCACAGTGTTTATCTGTTCACCTAGAACATCTTGGTTGCTTCCAGGTTTTGGCAATTGTGAAAAAAGCTGCTGTAAACATCCTTGTGCAGGCATTAGTTTTCAGTTACTTTGGGTAAATACCAAGGAACTTGATTGCTAGATCACATGGTAAGAGTGTGTTTAGTTGTATAAGAAACCACCAAACTGCCTTCCAAAGTAGCTGTACCATTTTGCATTCCATCCAGCAGTGAGTCAGAGTTCCTGTTGCTCCACATCCTCACCAGCATTTGGTGGTGTCAGTGTTCCAGATCTTGGAACACTTACACTGTAGTCATGTCTTATCTCATCATATTCCTTTTGGAGGGCTTTTTTTGTTGTATTGTACTTTGTTGTTGTTTTCCTGGTGGGCTGCAGAGTAGGGAAGAAAAAAAAGTCTGAAAACCTTTTTGAGAAGCTGGAGTCTAAGTTGGAAGAAATATTGGAAGGATATTTTAAAAAGAGATGTATGATATTGAATTTAAGATATCAATATTAGGAGCCACAAAGTAGACTCCTCGCTCAGTAGACTGCCAAATCCTCAATGAATGTCTAAAACAGTATAAAAGACTAACGCAGAGATATATAGTTAGTTAGTAGCCAGTTAATTTATGTGTATACCAGAGAAACCAATAATCATTTCCATCTAACAAAGGCAAAGATAGGATTTATACAGGAGAAGGAGGAGAGAAGAAAAAAATCAGACATTTGAAAATGATGTTTATATTTTTCGTTAGGAAAGGTGCTTATCAGCTGGAAGCAAGCTAAGAGGCCGGTATCAATAATCTGCTAACCAGAGTTTACCAGGAATACACCTGGTGCTCCCCATTCTCCCTCCATGTACACAAATAGCTTCATTTAGTTTGCTGCGGTGACTAAGAATTCATTCCATGGGAACCATAGGCCATTTTAGTTAGAAACAATGGGGATTGGGGTAGTTATTATAGAATTTGGGTGGGTGTTGAGGGATTCCAAAGAGGGTTTTTGGAAGCAGAAGCAAATTCTGAAGTGCATCTTGTCTAGAAGTAGAGGCCATAATGTATTGGGTATTTTCATTTTTCTTTGAGAGGTGGGAAAATTAAGAAGGGGCCAGAATTGTTGTTGGTAAAGGAACTACAGTGAGTTTCTTAGTCAAGGGAAGGGATGGACCGTTCAGTCATTTTCCTGGTTGAGGAGTGGCCTTGTCTCTGTCTAGTTTCAAACATGGTCAAAGAGTGGCCTTCTCTGAACATTATTTATTTTCCATGAGTTCTATTTATTTTCAGTTAGGAACATCATGACCTAGCTGCCAGCAAGGCTGTTTTTCCCTTTCTCAGTCCCTCCTTCTGGCTAAGGACAGACGAGGTCAGCTGAAAGAACACTGATCTGTGGTGCCCAGGGGTGCACAAGTCAGGTTATTCTGACCTTGAAACAGCTGGATTGGTCATCAAGTGAATTCTTTGGGTTGTTTATGGATGCACTAGGAAATTGTAGGAGTTTATTCAAGCATGTTTGGGCCAGTCTATCTGTGCTTTGTGTTTGCCAATATCCTTCAATAGCACTTATATTTTGGTTATGCCTCTTTTGTCGTCTAGTTTTTCTGAACAGATACAAATGCTGGGTCTGAGCTTCACTTCTGTCCAAATACAGATTCCAAGCTGTCCAGGTAGTTCACTGTGGAAAGTTATCCCTGTTAGTAAGGGTGGCTAAACTGCCTGGGGGCCCACCGGAGGGCCTGTAGAAGATCCACCTCAGAATGGTTCACTTGAGACCCAGAAGAGGGGAGTCTTCATCCACTGACTCATCTCATGGCCAAGGGTTGCCCCCGAGCATTAACCCCCTTGCCTTTCCAGGTGTGTGGATTTGCCAGAATAGCTGGGCAGCCCCCATAGGTGTCTCCTGCCTGGCAGATGTGAAGCATTTCACCAGTATATGAGGGATGAATGGACAAGGGTGAAAAATGTTTTTAGCACTTTGCCCTTGTGAGTTTTCAAAGACTTACACGACAATCTTGTTAGCAGAACTAAGTCCCATAGAGAATGTCTCACATTGATACAGTGTAAAACCTTAGAACTAAATGACTTGCACGGCTTTACCTAGATGCACCTTGTTTTTTTAGACCTTCAACTAGTAATTTCAACTTTTTAAGAATAAGTTCTAAGCATCCTAGCCTGTCGTCCTATTGTTACATATATCAAAGGTGGATAGGCCCGTGAGGAGATGAGATGCTGCCCCTGAGGGGGACAGCATTTTCCTAGAGAAAAGGAAAACAGACCAGCTTGATCTTGCTCCCGTGTCACTGGACTGGGCTGCATAACTTCTTGGGGAACTCTAGCTATATTTAACAGTATAACTTTAGCAAAACTCTGGCTGGTAAAGGTTAAGCATTAAGCAATTTAAGAAAGATGGCCAGAACTGAAAAGGGGCCCAAAGTTTAATGATTGAAACTGGTAATGCAAATCATGGCTGGACCAGTTTTTCTGCTGTTCAAAATACTATTTGGTTTGTGAACAATTTTCTTCCACTTCAAACTCATTATTTACCCTTTCATTCAAAATATTAATTCTCCCTCCTGTTGTAATTTAACTATCCATTAATCATTTCTGAAATGGAAACTCATATTCATAAGTAAAACATTTTTCAAGAGCTGAATTAAGCAGACAGTGGTTTTGTTTCTCCAATTTCTCGTCTACTGGTTAATAGGAATGCCAAGGAAGAACTTTTTCAAAATCTGAAAAACTATCCATGAAAATTTTTTTGGTGAAAAGTAAACACTTTTAGACAGATGGAGGTTTACATCTCAGTAATTAAAGTGAGAAAAGTACAACATAATACACTTGTGTTGTCCCAAATTAACATTTACATAAATGATTTAATAGTCGATAAAAATTCATTGCAACTTTCTTTTCAAGTAAAGGAGAACTGGAGCTATGAGTTCTAGGCTTGGGTCTTCTGGTTCCCAGCTACACGACCTTAGGCAACTCACATGTGTCCGCATCTTGCAAAGAATGTGAGTCCATTTGTAACAAAATTGGTAGAAATCCAGACTAGGAAACACAAAGAAGATCATAGCAAAAGCAACACTCATAAAGAGTCAGCAGTAAATAAGACTAGCTAAGACTTCCCTGTCTTTGAAGATGAGAGATAAACCAGCAACTGGCTCCAAATTATATCTCATTTATAAATTTAAAATACAATCTGTGTGTGGTCGACTGTTCTGATGGAATCTAATTTCATCTCTTAATATAAAGCTTTGCCCTTTTTTCCTGTTTTTCTCTGGACTTGTCATGGTGTTTTTCTTATTCTTTTTGTTTTTTAAAGATTTTAATTATTAATTTGTCAGAGAGAGAGAGAGAGAGAACAAGCAAGGAGAGCGCTAGGCAGAGGGAGAAGCAGGCTCTCCGCTGAGCAGGGAGTCCGATGCAGGGCTTGATCCCAGGACCCCGGGATTATGACCTGAGCTGAAGGCATACACTTAACTGACTGAGCCACCCAGGTGACCCTTCCTATTTGTTATTTAATGTCCTTCTGAGCGAAAACATATTTAAATCTTTAGCATTAATTTTACTGTTCATCTTTATGTAATTCAATGCCATCTTTAGATGCAAAATAAGCATGTTGAACTCATATGTGGAATCAGTGAAATCACACAATTCATATTTCAAACCTCATCCATGCATATGCATTTTGTTCTTACCAGAAGAGTGGAAATGCTGCACCAGACTAACTCAGCTGTTTTTATTTCACTACTTCTTATGCAAAGATTTGAACAGCATTCTCTACTTTTGGCTCGTGGATGAGTAAAGAAGGACTGAAAGGAAAGAAAGGGAAAGGAAGGCTGGGTTGCCCTATCTTTCTTTTTCCTTTTATGTCGTAATTTTTAGTGTAAGTGGCTGGCGAATGCAAGGAAGAAACATGAGTAAGAAAGGATATGGTAGGGGTTGTTGTTGTTGTTGTTGTTGTTGTTGTTGTTTTGGTCTTTAGTATTTCTTAGGTGGCCAATCCCTTCTTTGTGCATTCAAATCAAGCTTTGATTCACATGGGAGAGCATGACTTCTTGGCTGTCCATGGCCCTGCTTACTACACACTTCCCTTGTACTAGCTTGGAATCTGGCTAAACTCCTCGCATTGTGGTTCCATGAGAATTTTGTGCTCCTAGGGTATTGAAAATACCAAATATGAATGGAGAAGCAAGGAATGGTGGATGCATATATTGCATGAGTCTCTTCTGCACATGTGTCTGCCCCATCACCTCCTCTAACTTCACATATAAAATACAAGTGCAAAGGTAAAATTATTAAAAATTTTAGGATGGCAACAACAGAGCATTGAATCAAGAGTGAGGCCTTTCTGGGGCACCTGGGTGGCTCAGTCGGTTAAGCATCTGACTTGGGCTCAGGTCATGATCTCGGGGTCCTGGGGTTGAGCCCCATGTCGGGCTCCTCAGTCAGCAAGGAGTCTGCTTCTCCCTCTCTCTCTCCCTCTGCCCTTCCCTCCATTCGTGCTCTCTCTTTCTCTCTCATTCTCTCTCTCTCAAATAAATAAAATCTTAAAAAAAAGAAAGAGAGTGAGGCCTTTCTGAATCAGGGTCCTGTGTGACAGCACAGGTCACATGCCCATGAAGCTCACCCTGTTGAAGTGTCAAAATTTTATGTGAAACGTTGTGACCAGGAAAATGACACAACCTTTTTCAGATCTTGTCAGAACTCTGACTATGCCTATATGCTTCAGAATCTCCAAAAGTGGTAGAAAATTTAGCCTCCACAATCTTTGGGAGTGAGAAAGATGGGCAGAACTTCTGGAAACAGAACCTCAGATGGGTCCTCTTATTCTCTGCTGAAGTTATTGGTTTTGCCACTTTGCACCCCAGGGATGAGCACACTGCTGCATACTAATCAAATTTCCCAAAGATTTATGGATGTAGGACTGCCTCTTGGTTCAAATTTGTGCACTGTATATCAATACGTACTTTTCTCCACCCCCACCCCAACACACACACACACACACACACACACACACACACACACAAACATACAAACATACACACACACTGAGACACCTAAACAGGAAGCTAATTTATAATTGGAAAGCTATTTGGTGAGTACATAATTTGAGTAAAGGGAGAGAAATATTAATGAAGTGACAGAGTTTTTTCCAACACAGATACATGCTACCTGCTAGTAGACTGGCTATTTGTGATTTTAAATGCATATGTTCATTTTATGCATTGTGAAAAACATGAACTCACCTGTAACCTGACTGATGTTTGTACTGGGTACATGGTGACCGCCCTTTCTCAGCTCTGTAGCAACCATCTGCCTTTTTTTTTTTTTTTTGAGTGTTTTTAACTTGTCACTATTGTCAGATTTTGCCAGGGGTTACATCTTCTTCCCTTAATTGTGGTACAGCTCTTAACCAATTATTTCAAATTGTTTTCCTATAATTTATTTCTCTAATTACCAAAAAATTAAACATTTTGTAATTGTATTATTATTTGATCTACGGAGTGCTCAGAAGCCATATTCATATGGAAGGATATTTCCCATTTTAGATATGATAGACTGCGTTGAGGGATAGAGTAAAGACAAAAAATAAATTATGCCTACCTGTTTTTGAAATATCCAACTACACTTTAAAATAAAAAAATAGACTTAATGATTTTTTAAACTCTCATGTAATTGACTAATTCTATAGTAACTGGGGTTGGTAGTAACTAAAACCTGTTACATTCCTAATGATTCCCAATGAGCCATGGGAAATGAATAGGTTGATACAGTCCAGTTGCTAGAAAATAGTTGTTTGTTACTGACTTGTCTGAGAGGAAATGAACACTTTCATTTATCAGGGACAGAGTATAAAGTGTTCCTCACTGAAGCATTTCCAAAAGCTCAATGCGCCTTTGAATACTGATAAAAGCTCCAAAATTAAAGGTAAAATACACAAGTAATCTGGACTATCACAGATAATTTTATGAGCTGCTTGTATTTTTAAATTTTTTAAGTATGATTTTCCTGGACCTGAAACCCAATAAATTCTATAATCCCTGTTATATATGAAGTTGTCAATAAGGTAGTATAGTTTCCTTTTAAAAATGTAAATTGCCAAGAAAATCAGAATTTATATGGGATTCATAGGAGTAGGTCTTAAGGAGAGCCACATAGTCAGGAGCTCTCAAACCTGGCTACTCATTGGTGCTTTTGCAAATAATGACACCTGGATGTTATTTCCAGAGATTCTGACTTGAATGGTCTGTGGTCCCAGCATCTGGGGTGTAAAAGTCCCCCAGTGGATTCTGCTATGCATCCACGATTGAGAACCACTGTAAAATGAAGGGAATTCAGGAAACAGAGTCACAGAAAAGTCACAGAAAAGCAACTTTACTACTCTGCCCACGTTCTTCGACTAGTCATTATAACCCCCAAACTCAAATTATCAACAGTCATAGAGATAGAGGGTAGTGTTAAAAGACAAAATTCAACTGGGTAAATTTAAAGATCTAATTGGCCTTATTAATTGATTCATGGGGCACCTGGGTGGCTCAGTCAGTTAAGCATCTGCCTTCAGCTCAGATCATGATCCCAGGGTCTTAGGATCAAGCCTCGCATCGGGCTCCCTGCTCAGCGGGGAGCCTGCCTCTCCCTCTGCCTCCCCTCCCCCTGCTTGTGCTCTCTCTCTTTTTGTCAAATAAATAAATAAAATCTTTTAAAAATAAATAAATAAAAGAATGAATGAATGAATAAATAAATAAATAAATGATTCATGAATTGGGCAGCATCCCATCTAGCAAGTAGAGGGGAGCTCCAAAGGGCTACAGTAACGGAAATGTTTTTACAGGCAGAATACAGAAGTTATAAGCAGAAAAAAAGGATTGTTTCAGGTGAGGTCACCTTCAACTGGTGCAAAAGGGTCTTAGTAGGTAGATTACCTCATCTTCCTTTGGAGGATGGAGGGCCCATGTGACCTTATTTGTGCGGACCAGAAAATTCCTGGCTGACCAATTTTAAGGTTATATTCCTGGGTGGTTGAAAATGCGGTCAGGTTAGATAGCAGATCTTGCTTTAATGACTTGGGGCCTTAACCTAAGTGAAGCCATTTGGGGCCTGTGATTTTCTTTTAACAGTGGCCATTTTACTACGAGAAATCAGTATAATACTGATTACCTCAGTGTTTACTATTAACCGCCATAATCAAAAAAGAGACTCTTCATGTTTAGATATGGGTTGTATAAAATGTGTCTAAAATAGTTGCATGGCAGACCTCCTGTTTTCATCCATTCAATGGCTCTGCCTATGAACCAGGACTAGAGCTTTAAGGGTATTTACTTACTTCAGCAAATCTCTGGTAGTATTAGTTATCTCCACGCTTTAGAAACAAAAGTGTTGAATAAAGGACAACCAACACAACATCCTAGATTAATGTGAGGGGAAAAGAAGTTTTGTTTAATGTGCAAAATACTTTCTTCTAAACTTTCAGACCCAGTCTCCATTCTTTTACACCCTACTTTGTGCCCTGGTGGCTGCTCTTTAGGAATTGCGTCAAAGAGTTCCCGTGCCCTCTGGTTTATAGTTAGGAGAGGTCAGGCTCGAGCTCAGTGACTAGGAGGAGTAGACTCTGTTTTCCTGGCCCCTGTGGGATCTCCATAGATGAGTTATGCCCCTCTGCAGAAGACTTATGTTCAACAGGTCTCTCTTGCATCTCTAGTGCCTCTTGCTCTCCAGTTCAGGGACCATCCTACCCCTTGACCCTTTAGGCTAAAGTCATCTCTGGAGTTTTTCACTGTCCCTTGTTGGATTTGCTAAAGCTGCCCACATCTCTTTATTAAACTCTCCTCAGATACCTGCTGATGGACGAATCCATTCTTTTCCAGCCAGGACCCTGATTAAGTCACTTTGGGAGAATGTGCACACTTACTCTCTTATAGTATGTATAGTAGCATAATAACTCTTCTGAGAATGACCATTTCTCTTCGTTGTTAAAGCATTCTCAATTTTTGACAATGCAAATCTCTGTGTAGGATACCTAAACACCTAGTAGTGGTAGAACTCATTTTTGCAAACTCATGTGTATCTACATTATGGGAAGGTAGGAGAGTCAACTTATAGACAAAAATGTCTCAAACACAGGCACCTTTATATACAGTTCCCCCTGTCACCCCCCAAAATTAGGACTAGGTGCAAGTCTTTTAGGTAACACTCAGGATTCTACTCTTGTAAAGAGGATTATGGCACCAAAACTATTTGGACAGAAATAACCCCAGATTTCTCCATGCTTACACTTTGGGCCACACTCTCTTCCCTTATCCAGTTATCTGAGGAGGCTCATGTACTAGTAGACTAGGTTTTTGGGAAATTGTTATTCAGGAAAAAGAAGAGGATGAAAAGGGTAAGAAGCAATGGGGAAGGGAAGAGTCCTATGGAGAAGTAGTGGGGTCAGTGTTTCTGGGAAGCTTTGGAGAAAGGGTTTCAGGAGTAGCAGTATCTTGTGCTGAATAAAAACGAAAGGAAAAAGTTGGGGTTTAAAGAATTGCTCTATGCCCTTTAATGAAGGGATGAAGAGATTCACATAGAGGTGTGAAAATCACCTGTGGTTACTGGACCGAGTTCTGACAAATAGCAAGAATAGAATATACATGTTAAAACTTGATAAGCATTTCAGGAATTAATAAGATTTCCTAAATCTCATGACTTCTTTTTCATGTCTGTTACTACCTTTTATCTCCACTCTGCCCTCCAATGATTATTTACATCTAATACTCTAGTAAAATCATTAAACTGAGAGTTATGAACTATTCATAATAGGCAGGAAGTAATGAGAAACTGAGGTGATAGGGATCCACTCTTAGTTGTTAATTGATGAGGGATTTCACAGCAAATGAGGGAAAAAGGCATATCATTAAATAATAGCGGATGTCTTGGTAGGGTGGAAGGCAATTAAAAAATTTTTTTGCACTCTACTGTTTTTTTCCTCCATTTCTTTAAAATTTCCATGTTCGGAAGAAAAATAAGGTTAAAAAATTAAATTAAAAAATCAATTTACAGGGGGTCTGGGTGGCTCAGTTGATTGAGCATCTGACTCTTGATTTTGGCTCAGGTCATGATCTCATGGTCATGGGATTGAGCCCCATGTCAGGTTCTGCACTCAGCTCAGAGTCTATTTGAGACTCTCTCCCTCTCCCTCTGCCTCTTCTCCTGCTCATGTGCACACTCTCTCTCTCTCTCAAATAAATAAATAAATCTTTTAAAAATAATCAGTTTACACTGGATCAGGGAGGGGGTAGGTCTAGGATATTTATAATTCCACTCTCTATGATAGCAAATAATTGTGATATGGTCATACCATGGAATATTATGTAGCCATGTAAATGCATGAACTACAGTCACATGTAAGAACATGTTAGCATCATAATATCATAGTGTAAATTAAGAAAAAACACTTTCATTGTCAGAGGTCAGCAAATATATTTTCTTAAAGGACCAGATAATAAGTATTTTAAGTTTGCAGGCCATCTATTGCAAATACTTAAATGTGTTGTTGTAGTGCCAAAGTGGCCATAGAAATTATGTGAGTGAATGGATATGGATGAGTCTAATAAAACTCAAAAGCTGTTGGTTGGCCCATGGGCCTTGGTGTGCTGACCTCTGTATTAGGCAACAATACTCAGAAAAGCTCAAGCATAGGAAGAAGTAATCAAAATATTGTTTATATGTGTATATGAAGAGGAGGAAAAATAATTTTCCCTCTACCTTTCTAGGTTCTTGGCTAAGACACTTTTGTAGTAAAAGGTAGAGTAACAGAAGAAAAACACACACAAGTTTAATAACATGTATACCTTCTGTATACATGGGAGAGACCCAAGAAAACTGAATAACTCCCAGAAAAGGCCCAAACCACCACCTTAAATACCATCTCCAGTGGAAAAAAAAAAGAAATTGTTGGAGGGTGGGGTGAGCCAAGTTATAAAAAGCTACCAGAAAAAAACACTGCAAAGGAGGGTATGGTTGTTATGCAAATTTAAGTCATAGCCTTCTCCTTTGATAAGAGTTCCCAGAGACTGAGTCATCTTCTTCTTTCTGGAACAGAGAGGGAGACACCCTTACAAAGGTGTCTTACAAAGATACCCTTATACCTGTAAATGTCTCTTGTAAAAGGGTAACTTATTGCTTTGTTTCTAGAGATACCCAGTGTCTGCAACCTCTCAAAATAGTCCTGATGCCAAAGATGCCATGTTTTGGGGTGCCATGTTTTCTCCCCTTCATATACATGTGATAAATCTAAAAAGACTAAACAAAGAACAAATGTAGTTAACCCTGGGTAGGAGGAGAGGTACAATATGAGGAAGGAGTAGGATGGATGCACCTTTCTAGGTTCAGGTGCAAGTTATAGTTATTTCAGTTCTGGGATGGGCATGTGTTTACTTTTATGCTTTGTAACTTACCAATATATTCTTTTGATATATGATATTTGATACATATATTCTTTTATGCATCAAATATCATATGACAAAAAGGGAACAAATGAATATAAATTGGAAAAAATCAGAGGCAATCACAAGATTTGAGGCACAATACAGCATGCTTTCTTCAACATTTTACTTATTTATTATTTTTTAAAGATTTTATTTATTTATTTGTCAGAGAGAGAGAACAAGCAGGGAGAGCAGCAGGCAGAGGGAGAAGCAGGCTCCCCACTGAGCAAGGAGCCTGATGTGGGACTTGATCCCAGGATCTTGGAATCATGAACTGAGCCGAAGGCAGACACTTAACCAACTGAGCCACCCAGGCGTCCCTTCCCTCTCTTCAACATTTTATTTATTTATTTTTTTTAAAGATTTTCTTTGTTTATTTGACAGAGAGAGACACAGTGAAAGAGGGAACACAAGCAGGGGGAGTGGGGGAGGGAGAAGCAGGCTTCCTGTGGAGCAGGGAGCCTGATGCGGGGCTTGGTCCCAGGACCCTGGGATCATGACCTGAGCCGAAGGCAGACACTTAACAACTGAGCTGCCCTGGTGACCCATTCTTCAACATTTTAAATACATCTAAGAAGCCTAGTGTTTGTTGCTTTGTTTCTAAAAGACATGTATCAGTTAAAATCATTTATAATGTACTTGTAAATGCTTCTCATTAGTTTGACTAAGACTCTCAACCCTTTGTTTTGATGATAGTTATCATCATTCATTGATTCACTGTTATAGTTGGTAATGTCCTTAACTCTGTAGGCATCAGCTCACATTAAATTTTTATTGTGAATTATGTTTCCTTATTTATCAAAGCCTTTAGATGACAACAAAATCAGGCACAACAACTTTCCACTGAAGTAGAATAGTTGGAAAGGAACCTGAGTGACAGAGAAGTGAAGTAGTTTGTGCAAGACCACGCCTCATGCCACTGGGGCAAAGACCCAAAGCCTGACTCACCACCCCATCTTCTGGGGCTATGTCCGCTCTGCAGTTCTCTTTACGTTGATATGCATCTATCTCCTTGGGTCCAGGGGCGGGGCATTTATTCTTTAATGGCTTTTCCGGCAACGTGTCTCATTTTAGAAGCTTCAAGCATTGAGATAACACCCTTGTCACTGCCTCTCTGATGGTTCCCCATTCAGTAGTAGTCATTTAATCTCAGGACACTTTTCCTCACAGTCAACAGTTTTTCCTTTGTGTAATTAAGTCTCATTTTTTTCTGGAGGGATCCATTTGTGCCAGAACTCTTCTGCTGCCTTGAAGCTTGCACCATTCAGTTATTTTTAGTGTTATCTCTTTCCTTTCATTAGCACAGAGCTAAACTGCACATATTTTGTTCTTTCAGCTCTACCAGATTAAGATCTTCTAGCTCCTTAGTCATTCGTTTTAGTTGTTGCATTGAATTTCCTCCAGTTCTTTTAAATCCTCTACTTTAGTTTACTATGCCTGGAATAAATAAAGCACAATTTTCTCGTGTCTAATAACTGACCCCCACCGGTGGTATGTGGAAGGCTTATATATATCTGAGATTTTGCCTGTTTGCTCCCCTACTGGTTGGGTTCTGAGCGAAAATATACATTCAGTGAAGTTTTCCATAATGTCCCCATTCTGTGCTTCTAGCTCCCTTTCCTCAGGGCAGTATTGCTGCGTAGCTTTTAACTTTTCATTGTCTTTATTTTAATTTGTATTTTTAAATATATATCCCTATCAAATCAGAAATATCTATGGTCAGTTATTTTTTCTTTCATTAACATGCATTTTCATTTTTCAATATACTTATATTTAAGTAAATACAACAAATAGGTATTGCCTTCCAAAGCAATTTCAGCCTTCTAAGTTTTGATCAGATGAATTTTCCATATGCTGGAGATGCTTTTAGAGTACTCAGGAGGCTGTATCAGAAGGGATCATAGCAGTTCTCTCTTCCTGGAATCAACCCGATTCTCTTGAGATGGAAAACAGAGCGTGCAAATCCCCAACACCAGCGAGTGGAGATCGCTTTGCTCAGAAGATTTGCATGTAAATTTACATCCTATCTGGAATCACTGATTTCTTTCAGTTATAGCCCTGGAACTGGGATCCAAATGTATCCTCTGATCAGCAATAGCCCAGAGCATGTTTGGACTTCTACTTCTATCATTCAAATTACAGTACAGTATGGATCAGTCACCAGAACTCATTGCCTTTCTCTGCTAGGAAGAACAATATATATTTGCATTTATTTTGAAATGTACCCACAACTCTCTTTTCTTTGCTTCATGGTATTTATTCAAATATTAAATAATGTCCCCTTATTTCTGCCTATATTCCAAATGCCTTGGAGGCCTGGTATAGGCTATATTGCTATTCTCCCTATTGCATTTTTACCCTATATGCAGGAAATGTATTAATGAATTATGTATAAGGTTGCAACTTTCCCTGAAACTGAAATCTACCCACTCTGTTAGAAAAGTGCAGGGAACTATATAAACATGACGCACATCATCATGACTCTTATAATGCATGCTTATTATTTATTGTACAAGTTTTCAGATATAAGTCCCATACACAGCACCTTTTGCAAAAGAGCAGCATCCATGTTAAATTAGCCAGTGCTTAACAGGCATGGATTTATGATCACAACTTGCAAAATCACATTCCTTATTCCAGTAGAATCTCATTCAAACATTACATTGTAGCCATATCGATAAGGAAACTGCAATCTATTAGCCAAGACAGAAAATAGCCTTGATATAGTAGACTGAGTGTCTTGATGTCATTTTACATGCATGCACATAAATTTGCTTATTATTTTTGCTTGTGTTAGCAGATAGTTGGTCTTTAGCATAGTGTGTGTGTGTCAAATATTTAAGTCTATATGGCTAAGATAAAGCATACTATGTTAGCCATGGCTCCCTGGTTGAATCCAGCCATGCAAATTAGTTAAGAACATTTAAAAATTGAAATATTAAAACATCAAAATTCCTTTTTATTTCTTTCTGAAAAAACTAGACAGTCTATACACTCTAGGCCCTCATTTTAGCTTGGTAACAATCACCTGGTCCATAATAGGGATGGATTTATTTATTTATTTATTTATTTATTTATTTATTTGGAAGAGGACTTCCTCCTTTAGATGAGCAATCACAACCTAATTTATCACAGCTACCACTGGACCCCTTTCCCTTATACACTTGCTTTGCCTGGACACTATAGGTATTTGACTTTCAAACCTGAATATGAAATAAAGCTTTATGATGCAACAAAAATTGGTATAAATAACTTTAGTATATTTATGTGAGCAAAAATAATTTATGAAATGACTAATCATGCTATGTTATGTTCAGTCAGCTGGCTTTTAGTCTTCACTCATGCACATTTTAAATACTCATACATTCATTAGCAGTTGGTATTATGACAAATATACTCTCTTTAACTTTAAATCATATTTTTATGTTAGCATATGTGTATACATGTTGCCTGTGTATATATACATATACACACATCCTTACACACTTAGACTTTTGTTTAAAGTCCCTGAATGACTTTAACAATAAAGGTACTTTTATTCTATCTATTTATACCTCAACCTAACCTTGAGCACAAGATTCAGCAAGTCAGAATAATATTGTTACTGTATTTTTCATTTATTTGTAATAAATATGCATTATCTACATAATTTGCACATTGATACAAGCATACATTACCTATACAATGCAATAATCAAAAATAATTCAATAATCAACAATAAGTATACATTCTTCCCATAGCAACTAGAGAACACAGTTTCTCTGTTGGGCCACATGACTGTGTAAGGGAAGAAGAATAATTTTCTCTCTACCATTCAAGATTCTTGGCTGAGACACCCCTGTAATAAAAGACAGATCAACAGGAGAATAACAAGCAAGTTTCATAACATGTATACCTCCTATATATGTGGGAGAGACCAGAAAGCTGTCACTTTCTTTTTTTAAAGATTTATTTATTTGAGAGAGAGAGACAGAGAGCACAAGCAGGGAGAGGGGCAAAAGGAAAGGGAGAGAATGTCAAGCCAGATACCGGGCTCCATCCCACGACCCTGAGATCATGACCTGAGCCAAAACCAAGAGTTGGACGCTCAACCAACTGAGCCATGCAGGAGCCCCAGCTATCACTTTCAATGCCATCTCCAGCTAAATACAAAAGAAGATGTTGTACCTGCTGGTGGGAGCCAGTTATAGGGGGTGACCAGGGAAAGCACTGTAAACAAGGGTAAGGTTGTTATGCAGAGGTGTATTAACTCCTTGCCTTCTCCATTGATAAGAGTCTGTAGAGATTTAGAGTCATCCTTCTCTTCCAGTTACAGAGACAGAGAAACCCTTAAACATGGAGGTTTCCCTTATAAATGTAATGTGTCTTACAAGAGGATAACTGCAACTAGGTTTTCAGAGCTTTTCTTATGTATGCTGTTTCTTAAAGGTTACCAGCTCAAGATAATCCTTATGCCAAAGAGGTATATTTTAGGGTAGTATATTCTGCTCTCCTTTAGCTGACTTAGGACTCCATTTCTACTCTTAGTTCAGCATACTTATATTAAAGCAGGTTATTAGTAAAACTGACTACTGAGGTAGTCAACATATACAGTTCCTTCAAAACTTAGGCTTTCATTATTCAATGAACACACCTATACGAATCACTGTATTGTATGTTTAAGTTTGGATTAGGCATCAAGGATAAAAAAAATGGAGAAACAGGTAAAGCCCTTACTGGGTTAACAATTTACTGCAGTGTATAGTGGATAAATTAATATAATGTAGCAGGTTGCTTAGTCAATAGTAAAGGTATTTCATAAATGGTATAGAAGCAAAAGGAAGTGAATGATTCTGCTTAGGGTATGGGTGATATTGGAAATGTATCTCAAAGAAAGTAAGGATTTAACAGATGGGGAATCTGGGGTATGAAGGAGTAGGGGTTGCATTCCAGGAGAGAGGGACCAGCAATACAAAAGCTTGGTGGAATACTCTTTTATGGTGTCTTGGCAGAACAGTGGGTAGTTTTATGTTTCTGAAATGTTCAATGCTTGGGCGAAGTGCTGAACATGGGGCTAGAAAAGCAGGTTATGATGAGTTTGTGAAGACATTTAAAAGCATCTTAAGCAGCTGAGAAATAATTTCTTCAAAGTTTTGGTTGTATAAATAATGAAACTTCATCTTAACCACCAAGTAAATGATTTCTACAAGACTAGAACATTTAAGGAACAAAAAAATAACCAACTTAAAGAATGTGAACCAAAAGCCATGACCTGTGAATATTTCAAAGGTTAAGTAAAAATGTCATGGCCCGTGGGTGTCACACAGAGGAGCAACAAAAGCTATGGGAACTTCAGAGCGGTAGCTGAGAGTGGTGATACTGCCTTAAATATTGATCACATCTCTCAGTGAAGCTGAGAAGCTGATCAAAAGGGGGAAATTGTTAAAAAGAAAACCACAGGCCCAAAATGGTATCACTTAGACCAAGTTCCCGAACAGGGGCTTAATACCTAATTTATTTATTTATTTATTTTTAAAGATTTTATTTCTTTATTTGACAGAAAGAGATACAGCGAGAGAGGGAACACAAGCAGGGCAAAGGGAGAGGGAGAAGCAGGCTCCCCGCTGAGCCAGGAGCCTGATGTGGGGCATGATCCCAGGACACTGGGATCATGACCCGAGCCTAAGGCAGACGCTTAACTGACTGAGCCACCCAGGCGCCCCTTAATACGTAATTTAATTGCAGTTTCAATTTCCCCCAGAAATGTCAGTCTAAACCTGTCAGTTGGGAATTTTTTGATTGGAGCCAATGAATCTGCCATATGCCTTATCCATCCCCCCCATAGGAAGATGAGGTAATCTACATGAGAAGACTCCTTCTTTCTCCCTAAGGGAAAGCAGCCTTGCCTGGAGCACTCCTTTACTTTTGCTAATAACTTTCTTTTGCTACCCTCCTTCTATAAAAATCTTCTAATCTGTACACCTTCTTAGAATGCCCCTCTGTTTGTTAGATGGGCTGTGGCCCAATGTATGAATCATTTAATAAAGCCAATTCGAGGGGCGCCTGGGTGGTTCAGTTGGTTGAGTGAGCAGCTCTTGGTTTCAGCTGTCATTATCTCATGGGTCATGGGATCCAGCCCTTGACTAGCTCTGTACTCAGTGGGTAGTCCGCTTGAGTTCTTCCTCTGCCCCTCACCTCCCCCGCCACCCCCACCCTGGCACGCATGCGCATTATCTCTCTCTATAAAATAAATAAATAAATAAATCTTCTTTTAAAAAGCCATTTAGATCTTTAAAACTTTTTAAAAATTAATAAAATAAAAACGCGTCTTAACCCAGGTACTTGGTGCAGGTTTCTGCTTTTCTAGGTTGAATAATAGACACAATAATACAGTGTAATAAGTTCTATAACACATTTTGGTTTTCCAGCATCTTCCAAGTATATGATGAATTTTGATAACCTCAGTAACCCTGATCAATTGATTAAACTTGGCACATTATTATCAAGCTCAGTAGAAGAAACAGAGGAGGAGCCAGAGGAACAGTGAGAGAAAGCAGCTGGGCTTGTGCTGTGTCTGCTCTATCACCCTCCACATTCTTCATCAAATCAAAGAATGTAGAGCTGAAGGGGAGCTTAGTAGCATTCAGATCCGCTACGCTGCACACCAGCTATACACACAGGCAATCAATATGGTTTGGACACAGCTGATATAATTTGGTGGAGCTCTAATTGAATTTTTTCCCCTTCTTAATATCATTACACCTACAGAACATCTCCAATTAAGTGTCCCCCCATCAGTCTCAAAATTAAATATCCCAAATGGAACTCATTATCTACTCCCACATAAGCCAGCTCCTCATGACTGTTTCCCCTTTCTATTATAGGCACCACTGCTTCCAGGCTCCTAAATCTGAACTCCCTGGCGTCATTTCTCCTTTTTTTCCTTTTTCCATTCCTAAACCCATTCAGTCACTGAGTGCTGTTGACTACTCTCTGAAATTATTTCTATGCATAACTTCCTTTGCCTTATGGGTATATGTTTTAGAATAGTCAAACAAATCAAGTAATCAGTGAACAAAAAAATGAAGACCCGAATAACTGAGTGAATGTTAAGTTCTCCTTTTCCTTTCCTCTGTAAAACTACAACCTGAAGTGTGCATGTGTGAAAGTATTTGAGTGAAAGCAACTGCCCCCCACCTCACATAAATTAATCCTGTGATGAGGTATTCTCCTTACTTGTGAATTCTTTCAGTCTCTTAAATTATATTAAAATCTCTCATAAAGTCACTTTCAGTTGCTTTCTTTCTAATAAAATAATATTATTTAGAAGACGTATCATTGTACATTTTAGATCTATAAGGTGGTTGCCTGATGAAATTGATTTTATTTTTTTAAAGATTTATTTATTTATTTTAGAGAGAGAGTGGTGGGGGAAGGGGGGAGAGAATCCTGAAGCAGACTCCCTGCTGAGTGCAGAGCTGACATGGGGCTCAATCCCACCGCCCTGAGACCATGCCCTGAGCCAAGACCAAGGGTCAGCTGCTTAACCAACTGAGCCACCCAGGTACCCCTGAAATTGATTTTTAAAAAGATGGCAGACATTGAATAAGTATTAAATTATTCCTAGGGGTATGACTTCATCTTTTTACTTGCTAGGTGTCATTGTTAATGAGTCTTTTAAAGGTCACACATACATGCACACTCACACATACAAAACAGTACTACCCACTAAATATACATCTACAAGACAAGTGGGGAAATAAAAACAATAGCTTTCTTCCCAGCAAGAAAATAGGTGTGGCATGAGAAAAAATTTTCATGGTGATTAATACAAATATTCAAGAAGTACTGCGTCTTAAACCGTGTGACTTTAAATGGAGATATATTCTGGGGGAGGGAAAAAACCCTGCTAGATGACAGAAAAAAGTAGTTCTTAGGATAAAGAAAGTAATGACATCAAAGCGGCCAGCAAAGAGATTGAATAGAATTGCTACGTAAAACGTGAGAGAAGAAAAAAAAAATGTCTAGTATTTTATCTACTATGTGTTTTGTTATTACATATAATTAACAAAATAGAATTCTTGTTAATATTATAAAAGTAGTTTTGGTTACTTCATCTGAACCCCTTAAAGTTTATGTATCTATGTTGGCCTAAAACCATTTGGAGGCAGGGGTGAGGGACATAAGTTCTCTTGGGAAAATGTAGATTGCTTAATACATTATAAACATTCTAGACTCCATTCCACCTTGAATGGTGGGAAAGGGGGTTCCCCACACCAACAGGCAACACTTCAACCCTGGCTAGGTGTCCCACAATTCAACTCATTTCTGACACTGTCTACCCAGAGATAGCACCAGATCCCACAGGTTAAGGGTTCAGTCACACAAGAAAGCCTGCGCACCCACACTCTCTTCTGAGGCCAATTGCAAGTCCAAGTTGTCACCTGTGCTTCTGACCCACTGGAGGTTCTCACGAGGACCACCTTGGGTTTAATTAATTTGCTAGAGTATCTCACAGAACTCAGATAAACATTTTGCTTATTAGATTATTGGTTTATTAGACAAAGATTTGACTCAGGAACACCTAGATGGAAGAGATGAATAGCACAAAGTATTTGGGAAGGGCACAGAACTTCCATGCTCTCTGAACTTACCACTGTCACCAAATCACCACCTGTTCACTAATGCAGATGTTCTCTGAACCCTATCCTTTTGGATTTTTATGGAGTCTTCATTACAGAGGCATGATTAATTATGTCACTGACCATTGGTGATTGACCTCAATTGAATCTCCAGCTCTTCTCCCCTCTCTGGAGGTCAGTGGAATGGGACTAAAAGTTTCACCTCTCCATTCAGGATTGTCCCCCGCCCTGCCCTCCCCTAACCAGCCCCCATCTTTAAATGCAGTCCAAAAGATACATCATTAACATAACAAGAGATGACTCTATAGTTCTCATCATTTAGGAAATTACAAGGATTTTAGGAGCTTTGTGGTCCCAAAAAGGAGGACTGAATCCAAATATGTATTTCTTACTATAAATCACAATATCACACGTGGCGTGGCTTTATATTTGAGCACCCATGACACATTTTACGAAAGAGGCAGGGAAACATATATCTCTTGTTTCTAAGCTAAATAATCTTGTCTCTGCCCCATGCTGCCTTCAGTATCAAATTTAGTGTTTTTATTAGGGACAGGAAAGTTCTAGAAGGACATTGGAGCAAAATTTTAGAAAGATTAATATGGAAACTAGGGATTGAAGGATCAGATCCTAAATCTCCTTCTGGGAATTTATAACCTAATTGGGAAATCAATGTAAATATCTGAAAACTTTAAAAAAAAGAAGAAACAACCCAAGTTTGTATTCATTTGGCCACCAGATTTTTTGCCTATCATTTGTGTGTGTGTTGTAAGATAAAAGAAAGACTTGTCACCCTGCAGTAAAATGAGTAATATTTCCTTCGTAACTGTCTTTATATATGCAGTAAGCAAATATTTATTGAGCATCTATCATGTGCCAAGTAGAGGAAACACATACTCTGCATCAAAAGAGGTTATGTTCAGAGTCAGCTGGAATGATCTGGAATGGAAGGATTGGAGAAAGTATTGATAAGATAGGGATTTTTCTCAGACAAGCCTTCCAAGGAGGTGGAATAGAGGCCCAAATAATTTACTGATATTTATTATGGCATAAATAAATCAGTAAATGCATTTCAGTAATAGTTATAGCTAGTATTTGTTGAGCAAGTAGTATGTGTCAGACATTAACGAAGACCTTTCCGAGAGATACGACATTCAAATCTTACAACAACCTATTGAATTTGGCATCATGGTCACATCCTTTTTTTTAAGATAAGAAAACCATGGTTTGAATGTTTATGTCAACCAAGATCCAACAGCTAGTCAGTGACCAAATCACCCTAAGCTATCTAACTATGATTCTTTGTTTCCACTTGGTACTTCATAGAACTTAATGTATTCTCCCATACTCTTCCATAGTTGTGACTGTTTCTTAAAGATTAAATTTTTTATACTTTTTAAAAAAGATTATTTATTTATTTATTTATTTATTTGAAAGAGAGAAAGCAGGAGCAGGGGGAGGAGCAGAGGGAGAGGGACAAGCAGACTCCCCGCTGAGCAGGGAGCCCAGCTCAGGGCTTGATCCCAGGTCCCAAGATCCTAACCTGAGCCGAAGGCAGACGCTTAACCGACTGAACCGCCCAGGTGCCCCCAATTTTTTTTACACTTTAGGTTGTTATGAAGGCATGTGGTGATGAAAATAACCCCCACAATTAATTTAACTAATTTTAGTTGCTGTCATATATAATTCTCTTGCATATTATCCCTCTCAAAAGTGTTTAGTTGCTTTTCTTAAAGCCTTTCCAGAAATGCCTACTCTGTTTTTTCAAGTTACTCTGTCTTTCATCACTTGCATTAGATTAGTGACAGTTTCATGTAGTTCATTTACTGGATTCAAGATATGGTTCAGTTACTCAGGGAGCCCAGAAGTTAACGACTTCTGAAAGTGCATGAATCCCTTCTACCCACTGGTATATCCGAACCATTCAGATTTTATTTGCTATATCAGGGGTTCTGTCCCTTAAAGTTCCTTGGAGGATACTATCAGAATGAAAAGACTCAAAATAGCAGTCTCCCAGAAGACAACATTGTGGTTTTAAATTTAAAAGTATTCCCTGTATAGCATTAGTATCTGCTGATGTGGTCACCCCAATTCCAGCAAGTCACATTGTGAGAACTGCGTAGGCGATGCATAGCATGCCAAAATAACTTGCAAATTTGGTCAATTAATTTGTTTTCTTTTAAAAAAAGTAGGTACAGTTTTTTAACAATCTACTTAGTCATTTGGAAAAATTTGAACTCTCACATTGAAAATTGTGTTCCTAGAAGCTCTGAGTATTAACAAATCTGCTAGCCTTGGAGCCACCTTCTACCTTTTCTCTACCACTCCAAATTAACTTGTTTGTCCATTCTAAATATTCAGATTATGCTTAATAATCCATCTTATTATTTTATTTTATAGTAACATTTTGTTGCTAAAAATTTACATATATAATGATAATGTTCTTTCTTTTTAGATGTGAAGATTCTAGTACTGACCTGTATTTTTCAGTATCTCTGTGGGTATAGTAATGGATTTGGGCTAGTATTCATGTCCCAGTCAATATCCAACTTTACATACATTTTCCATCACCAAATCTTTCAAATCCATTCATCAAGGCTTAGAATATAACTTCTTTCTCTGTAAAATAATTTTCTCACTTTCCCAAAGGAACAAAATCTTTATTGAAAAAAAAAAAACAACCATAGAGCTAATTACTGCCCTCACATAGGAGGTTTACCTGTAATATGAGCTGTGGTTTGAAATATGCTTTAGTCCTTTGTAGTAACTCAGGTTAAAAAAAAAAAAAAGAGGGGCGCCTGGGTGGCTCAGTTGGTTAAGCGACTGCCTTCGGCTCAGGTCATGATCCTGGAGTCCCTGGATCGAGTCCTGCATCGGGCTCCCTGCTCGGCAGGGAGTCTGCTTCTCCCTCTGACCCTCCCCCCTCTCATGTGCTCTCTCTCATTCTCTCTCAAATAAATAAATAAAATCTTAAAAAAAAAAAAAAGAAAACAAGTAGATTAACATTTTTATATTCTAATTCTTTAATTCAAAAAACCAAGACTCACTTTACAACCATAGGCTTATGAAAAATCTTTGAATCCAGTTGTCTGAGGGATTTATTGTTTTCCAGATCAGTAATATCTTCTGTAAGTGAAAGAAAGAAAGCAATTCTTTGATCATTTCTGTGTTCTATCTTGACATTTCTTGATCTTTTCATGCTAGCATACTCTAAAGTTGATAGTTAACTTAAGATTATGCAGATACTTTGATGGATATTTAAGTTTGGTAGTTTTATGTGTCTATAAAATTAAAATTAGGGGCAGCTGTGTGGCTCAGTCCGTTAAGCATCCAACTCTTGATTATGGGTCAGGTCATGATTTCAGGGTCGTCAGATCAATCTCTGTGTTGGGTTCTACACTGGGCGTGGATCCTGCTTAAGATTCTCTGTCTCTCTCTCCCTCTGACCCTCCTTCCCCACTCTTTCTCTCTTTCTTTCTAAAAAAAATTAAAATTGATTTTTGAAACTGCTTTCTATAATTGACAGTGATAATCTATCTTATTTTTAATGTGTCTCCGCTTTGGGTATCTTTTCCCAATTAAAATTTAAAGTCTTATTTTGTGAGACATAGTTTTATTTATTCTTAATGAAGTAAATAAAGCAAGCCCTACAAAACCTATGAAAATTATTTCTTAAAAATATAACAAATCCATGTAATAGAAGCAACTATCTTTTTACATTACCACTGCAGTTGAAGGTTTGGAGTATATTTTTTTATTTTAAATTTAATCACCATTAATATATTCATCCGTGCAGAACCAAAGGCAATTATTGTTAATATCAATAGCAAAGCATAGACAGTTACTTTTACTTTATCTAAGCCTCATCCCCATAAATGGAATTTGATCATTATATCTAATAGTTTGATCACTCAAAACTATTAGTAGCATTATGTTATTATTTGTAGGTGTAGAAAAGGTACTGTGTAGCCACCAAGGTTCTGTTTCCAGTGGTGAAGCTGATTATAAAAAATGTAGCAATTGATGTCTGGAAAAAAGAGACATTAAAATCTATACTTCCCTCAAGTGGAATTTCTGCCAAAATATAGTGAAAAATGACTAAAGTCATATTTGTTTTGTATGCAAATTATATGGTAGCAAACCATCTTTTGCTTTTGTAATTTAATTACGGGAAATTCCCTTTTGATTTTCTCAGTTGGTTAGTAGCTTTCCTGAGACTCTACCATAGAGTTTAGGATTTAGATACCAATACTATGATCATTGTACTGACAGAAAAAAAATTCTAGAGCAAGCTCATAAATGCTTTCTTTCTCTGCTGTTCTCCCTCAAGTTTAAGGATGGGTCTGAATATTTTCTCAAGGCTCTTCTACATAGATACTTAAAAGCAGAATTTTTACAAATTCATTTGTGTATCACCTGCAAATATGAGAAATGAACTTTCGCGTATTTGCTTGTTCGTTTTTGAGAGCACAATTTTCTTATTAATTTGAAAGTATACATTAAAGGAATTTCATTACACAAAAGGACCAAAGGGAAATGAAACTGGAAAGGGTTAAAAAGCAATTAATAGCCAGGCTTTTGAACTGTATCTTCCAGAATGCCTCTCAAGTTTCATCCCCTTTGGGGAGGATTTTAGCTCTCCCCACCCTCTGCCTTTGCTTTCATAGGCTCCAATGACACATGTACCTGACCATTCATATCTGTAATCATGGAGTAGCTTTTTTACAACTTGATTGTACATATTTAGTAAAGGTGGAAACTGTTTTAAAGGAGGAAATATGATTTTCCCTCTACCCTTCTAGGTTCTTGGTTGAGACACACCTGTAATAGAAGATGGATTAAAAGGAGAAAAACAAACAGAAGTTTAATAACATGTATGCCTCCTGTATACATGGGGGAGACCCAGGGAGACTGAGTAACTCTCTGAAATCACCCAAGCCACCCCCTTAAATACCATCTCCAGTGAAAGACAAAAGAAGGTGTTGGAGGTGGGAGAGCCAGTTACAGGGACAACAAAGCACAGTAAATAAGGATAAGAGAGGGAGACATGCTCACAAATGGGGATTTCCCTCATAAATGTAAATATCTCTTACAAAACTGTAACTTCTTTTTTTTTACATTTTTAATTTTTTTTATTATTATGTTATGTTAATCACCATACATTACATCATTAGTTTTTGATGTAGTGTTCCATGATTCATTGTTTGCGTATATCACCCAGTGCTCCATGCAGAACGTGCCCTCTTTAATACCCATCACCAGGCTAACCCATCCCCCCACCCCCCTCCCCTCTAGAACCCTCAGTTTGTTTTTCAGAGTCCATCATCTCTCATGGTTCATCTGCCCCTCCGATTTCCCCTCCTTCATTCTTCCCCTCCTGCCATCTTCTTCTTTTTTTTTTTTTAACATATAGTGTATTATTTGTTTCAGAGGTACAGATCTGTGATTCAACAGCCTTGCACAATTCACACAAAACTGTAACTTCTACTCCGTTTCTTTAAAATAACCTTTATGTCAAAGAGGTATATTCTGAGGTGGGAAATTCTGCTTTCCTTCACTGTCTTTTTTTTTTTTTTTTTTTTTCTTTATTTGACAGAGAGAGAGACAGCTAGGGAGGTAACACAAGCGGGGGGAGTGGGAGAGGGAGAAGCAGGCTTCCCGCCGAGCAGGGACCCCGATGCGGGGCTCGATGCGGGGCTCGATGCGGGGCTCGATCCCAGGACCCCAGGATCATGACCTGAGCCGAAGGCAGACGCTTAACGACTGAGCCACCCAGGCGCCCCTCCTTCACTGTCTTCTTTAAGATTATTTATTTGAGAGAGAGAGAGAAAGCACACAAAGGGAGAGGGAGAAGACTCCCCACTGAGCAGGGACCTCAAAGCGGGACTCTATCCCAGGACCCCAAGATCATGACCTGAGCCGAAGGGAGAAGCTTAACGAACTGAGCCACCCAGGCGCCCCCCTTCACTGTCTTTTGTGTCTTTTATACACTCTCTATGTACCGTATAGAGTCTGGGAGTTCAATATGTGTTCATATAAATTAAACATGGAATGGATAAATGATGGATGGAAGAATGGATAGATGGATGTATATGTTTATAGTCATTTCCATGTGTTAAAAAAAATTCAACTGAGTAAATTTGAAGCTCTAATTTGCTTTATTAAACAATTCATGAAATGAGCAGCATCACATCTAGCAAGTAGAGAGAGTTCTGTGGAGTTATATAAAATGGGAAGCTCTTAAGGAAGGAGGGGGGCACAAAGAAGCTATTAGCAAAAGAAAAGAGGATTATTTCAGGCCATGACTTCTTTTGAGGGGGAAGGGGAATGGTAGGATTTTTATCCTGCAGTTGACCTCACTAATGCTGATCAGAAGATAAATAGATAGACAGACAGACATGAGGCGGATTAACAAAAGAAAAAAAAAGCAGTTTGACTACATGCACACAAGTGTCCAATAATGAAATTGAGACCTAAGGAAATGACCTAGGCAGGCAGTTTTTATACCTTTTGGACAATGTGACAGTAAATCTGTGATGAAATGACAGGGTAGGAAAAAAAAAAAAGAAAACTCATGTTTGGGAGTTTTGACTAATAAGGAATTCTAAACAGAATTTGGGCTGACACTGTAAATTAGTGAAAGTAACTAAGTTTGTTTATGCCTTCTGGGCTCTAAATTCCCTATCTCTGGTGACAAGGATGTCTCTTTACATGCTGGAACAGGGAGGATACCTTTCACTTGGGAGATTCATTTCAAGCTTTCTGGAAACAAAGTGGGGTCAGAGTGTTCTTGCACCGGCTGTTTCTTAAGTAGCTTTAGTTCAAAATAATCAATATGCCAAAGGGGCACATTTTAAGACAGGCTGCCTTTGATTCCTACATTATCTGGGGTGATAGCTCCTTTCCTAGAAAGTAGGTGCTCTGTCTAAATTCTTTTAGGCAGTTAAGGGGTGGCAAAAAATAAAAACTTCTTGAGTCTTCTGTTTCTTAAAAATAATCAGCCTATAATAATCCACATGCCAAAGAGACACATTTTGGGGTAGCAAATTTTATCCCCTAGAGTATATTGTTCAACTTTTCTGATAGTTGCTTATCTAATAGGTGGAAAATTGTCTTATTTTGCACTTGTGTAATAATGAATGAAGATGACCATATTTTCAAATGCTTAAGAGCTATGTTTGTTGTTTTTTTCTGAATTCTTATCATTTCCTTTGCATATTTTAGAATTTCTTCTAAAATTGTTTTAGCATCAGTGAATAGATGAGAAATTGTCTATTTTTTATCAGAAGCAGTATTTTCCAGCATATTCAAACCTACTAATTCATTAGATTTAGCACTATTGCTAATTGTTCAATGATTTCAAAAGATAAATTACACTTTCAAGGAGGATAGTTCCAACATTCTTGGTCGTATTAGAAAATGTTAGGCTATGAAGGAATATCTAAAGAGTGATTCCAGAAACAGTAAGAGCACTCTCTCTTATGTCAGGAATTCTGCACAGGCTGTTCCACAGAAATATTCTTGCTCTTATTTTGCAGGATGATATCTTTCTTATCCTTTAGATCTCAGTTTAATTCTGTTTCCTCAAAGACATCTTCCTTGGTTCTTAAATCTCTAACTTTAAACAGAGCAAAGAGCAATTTTGTTTAAGGTAAAAATGGGTTTATTCAGGAAGAGCAGAGGTATTGCTGTGTGCAATATGCAAGCTGTGATGGACCATAGGCAAGTCCAAAGACAGAAAGGGAAGGTCAGGTTTTATTAGGTTTGGGAGGAAATTGGAAAGGGTTGTTTTGAGCAGAAGTAAAATGGAGAACAAGAGTTTGAGGTTGTGACGGTTTCTCATTGGCTGTAAGCGAAGGTTGGTATGTGTTGCTAGGGCAAGAAGGAATCTTCCTTTTCTTAAAAGCAGGAGATAAAATTCCTTTGTGAAAAAAGTCCTCCCTTGTTGAAATAATTCTTTCTCCTTCTTCCTGGTGGTCATGCAGGCTGCAATGAGTAGTATGTGTGTGAGAGTTCACCTTTCACGGCTTCCCGACTCCTTTTCCTTAGTAAGATTTTCTTTTTCAAATTTTAAAGATTTTATTTATTTATTTTTGAGAGAGAGAGAGAGCACGCAGGAGCAGGGGGTAGGGTGGGGGCAGAGGGAGAAGCAGACTCTCTGCTGAGCAGGGAGCCCAATGCAGGACACGATCCCAGGACCCTGGGATCATGACCTGAGCCAAAGGCAGACGCTTAACCGACTAAGCCACCCAGGTGCCCTCTCTTTTAAATTTTAAATAAGGTTTCCTTTATTTATTTTCACAAAATCTAGACTAGATTTGGCCTGATTCTCTATTTTAGGTATTCTGTATCTTAAAATCCTGTTTATTTTTTTCCATAACATTTATCACATTTTGTAGTTCTATAATTTTGTCATTTATTTGCTATTCCCTACAATAAACTCAAAGTTCCATAAGAGCAGTCTCCATGTCTGTCTTGTTTACTGTTTTATCTTCACGGCTGGATTCACGATGTGGCATTAAATAAACATTCAGCAAATATTTGTGGGAGGAATAAGTGATCAGGCTCTAAGTTCTGGTTTGTTTGTCAAAAATTCAGTTGTTCCTTCAGAACTATGCCAAACATGTACTTCTAGTGGACTGAATTTAATTCAGTTGAGTTTTTACTTTGTGCAAGCAAAGAAATAGAGGGAGAAGGATAGGGAGGGGAAGGGAGGAAGGGATAGAGAAAGAGAGTGAGGCACACATGAGTGAGTTAGGGAGCATGGACTCTTCAAGGAGCTTATGGTTTTTATTCACCGTTTACTGCAAATAGACTTCACAAATAAATTGCATTGTCAAACATCATTGCTCTGAGGCAAATGCAACCAGGGTACTTTGAGGTTCAGATATAATCGGCGGATAAATGCAAAGCTGGGAAAAATCTATTAAAAATTATTTTTAAACCCCATTTCTAATGACTCTCAGGGAGGCAAAACTAAAAGATGTGTTTTTACATAATGCTTGGGCTTCACATTCTGTCTCTTAATTAAAATTTAGTAGAATGCGTATTTCAATAGATCATATATGCCAGGAGCCACCTGGGTTATTGACTATTACATGATAATGATCATCTTAAGGGGGCTTTTATCCACCTAGGGTTTCACTGAGGATAGAGTTTGATGTATAAAATTAAATTATTTGCAATCTAAGAATAACTTCAAAAATAAAATATCAAGCTTCAACATTCCTTTTTGTACATGCACTGATTTAATCTGTCATCCATTAATTGCCAATCCTGTTTACAGGGAACAAATCTAGGCTTTCCTTTTTGGAGAGATTTGACTTACTCTTTAAACCATGTGTGCTTTCAGTTGTGGTGTTTGGTTTCCCTGCAAGAAAAGAAGAATATATGGGGTTAGATATGTCCAAAGTCGCTGACTGTTAAAGTCCATGTAAATGTAATTTATCAATAGTTATTAACTCATGAATAGTGTCACTATCTGTGTTTGGCTAGGGAGAAAAAATAGAAAGATAGAGGATTAGAATAGGGAACCTGGGAAATAGGGAGTGGGAAGTAAATCATGAACAGATTAATGAATATGTCCTCTTCAATTATCATTTGGATAATTTTTGTAAGTAATTAAACACCAAAAATTGGCATATAAAATTTGGCAGTATGAACTGAAAACTGAGAAACATAGAATTATAAAACTTAAAAGGTAAACGAAACTTTAGTAGGTGCAGCTTTATGTTCTAACCTTTATAGAATGAGTGCAAGGGAAGGATCAACACTTACAAGCATCTGTTTTGTGGTTGAAGATTTTATTTATTTATTTGACAGAGGGGGAGAGTGTGCAAGAGCAGGGGGAGCGGGAGAGGGAGAAGCAGGCTCCCTGCCAATGCAGGGGTCCATCCCAGGACCCTGGGATCATGACCTGAGCTGAAGGCAGACGCTTAACCAACTGAGCCACCCAGGTGCCCCAAGCATCTGACTCTTGATTTCGGCTCAGGTCGTGACCTCAGGGTCGTGAGATCGAGCTGCACAGTGGGCTCCACACTCAGCGTGGAATCTGCTTGTTCCTCTCCCTCTGCTCCTCCTCCCACTCACTCTCTCTCTCCCTCTCACATAAATAAATACAATCTTTAAAAAGAAAGAATAAAAATTTGCCATTTGCAATGACATGGATGGAGCTAGAGTGTATTATGCTAAGTGAAATAGGTCAGTCGGAGAAAGACAATTACCATATGACCTCACTCATATGTGGAATTTAGGAAGCAAAGCAAATGAGCAAAGGAGAAAAAAAAGAAAAGCAAATGAAGAAACAGATTCTTAACTATAGAGAACAAACTGGTGGTTATTGGGGGGGGGAGGAATGGGTAAAACAGGTGAAGGGAATTAAGGAGTACACTTGCTATGATGAGCACTGGGTGTTGTGGGGAAATATTGAATCACTATATTGTACACCTGAAACTAATATTACACTGTATGTTAGCAAACTGAAATTTAAATAAAAACTTTAAAAGGAAAAGAATATTTCCTAGGGATGTCTTGAAGCATAGAACTTTATTTTGGGACACAATCTTTGGAATAGTGTTGACCAAAACTATCTGCCATGTCTTTTTAAGTGTTTCTGGCTCTTGACTATGGTCTTTTGAAGCCAGTCAGTCCTTCTACACTCATGTTAAAGGTCTTTGATGATTAATCCCCATTTCCCTAAATTTCAACTCCTTACTTTGGCCTGCAACATTCTCTGTCTTTTGTCATTTTGCTACTTTTACCTGCTCATTTCTTCCACTCCTTGTCTGTTCTCCTTACACTTGAAGGCAGTCTTCTCAGACCTTGAATGTTGTTTCCCACATTCTCAATAGGACAAGCTTCTTTTTCTTTTTTAAAGATTTATTTATTTGAGAGAGAGAGAGAGTGAGCCCGAGTGTGAGCTGGGGTGGGGAGGGGCAGAGGGAATCTCAAGCAACAGGGAGTCCAACGGGGGGGGCGGGGGGAGGCTCCATCCCAAGACCTCTGAGATCATGACCTGAGCTGAAACCAAGAGTCAGTCACTCAACCTACTGAGCCACCCAGATGCCCCATCAACCTGACAAGCTTCTGATCCATCTTTTGGCACCCAGACAAAATCTGGTTTTCTGGGTGAAACATTTCATTAATATTCTGAGGTGTGATTCATCTTCCTCTCTTCCATGATGCCCCTATAGCACTTTGTATTAACCTGTACTGCAGTAGGTGGTATCATATTGTGTTACAATGATTTTTCCAAATGCTGTTCTCCTCAGTACAGTTATGATACCTAAAGGGCTAGGGCTTTGTATTATTGTGTGTATCCTGTGTTAGACATGTATTAAACTTCTAGAAGATATTTTAAATGAATTATTATGATGCATTATTCTGTTTTTAGTAGACTTTATTTTTCAGAGTAGTTTTAGGTATGCAGCAAAACCAAGTAGAAAGTGCAGAGATTTCCTGTATGCTCCTGTCCTAACACATGTATAGCCTCCCCAGTTATCAACAGCCCCACCAGAATGGTACGTTCGTTACAATTAATGAACCCACACTGACACATCCTCGTCACCCAGAGTCCATAACTTACATCAGGGATCACTCCTCGTGTTTGTGGTATATTCTCAATGGTGTAAAGATATTATTTTAATTGTCCTTAAGAGTACATGTTGAAATTTTTGACTTGTTTTGCTTCAAATTTAGATTAAATAGGCCTGGAATTTTAAGAGTCACTTTTATCTTTCTCTTTTTTTTTTTTTTTTTTTTTTGGTGTTTCTGTGTGGGCTTGAGCCACAATTTTATCTTTAGTGGACTTTTACATTTTCCATATAATAAAATTATTTAATGTACAGTAATACCAATAATATAGACCTTTACCATAGAAAGTAAGGTGTCTGTGTGTGTGTGTGTGTGTGTGTGTGTGTGTGTCCAACAGAGAAATCCTACAGTCATATGTGTTTTATCGATGAAATCAGAAAACTGAATAAACAGATTATCTTAATTAGACTTCAATGTCATGGGTAGAACCTGCATTTTAATGTGGCTAGTAGTTGCCTGGAATTTGGATCTGGAATGCGTTGAGTCTGCTGAAAGTCTCTACCAAGGGCTGATAAAGAAGTGAATCATCCTCCTCTTCTTTTCTTTTCTTTTCTTTTCTCTTCTTTTCTTTCTTTTCTTTTCTTTTCTTTTTTCTTTCTTTTTTTTCTGTCAGAGGAATTTTATATAATGTTCATTTGGGTTCTGGTGATGATATCTCTAGTGCAGCTTCATTTTGCAGAGTTATTCAGAAGGCTATTATAAGCTCCTTTCCTTCTTGGCCCGGCAAATCCCTGAGTGACCGGACACCACACTGGGAATCTTCCTTAGTGGCACATGACAAAGGGAGATGTCTCTAGCACTCCCACAAAGCCAGGCGGCCTTTCTGGAAATGAGAATTGATTCAGCAAATCTGAGTATAAACCAGAAAACCCAACAGATAAAATCCATATAACAAGGATCACCCACCAAATTTTTATATTCTAAAGCGTGAACATAGCCAGAAGATGCAATTTACCTAAAGAGGAGTTTTTTAGAACTCACACTTTCTTTGCTGGCTAGCGGTTGAAAAAGCATGGCTTTAGGAAAGGTTCTCCTTTGATTTTCTGTGCTTAATAGTGTTTTGTATTTGTGAGTTTGTGTGTGGTATGTGGTAAAGGTGGTTGCAAAGTGTCTCAGATATATAGGAAACAAACAAACATGCCTTTTTAACATCGAAATACATGCTTAATTGTCTTTCTAAATGCTTATGACAAAATAAAGGTCACATGTTCTAACAGGCTTTGCTTGAAAATAGATAAAAATATTTCAATTATTTGAACTTGTAGCTAATTATATCTTCAGCACATATCACTGCTAATTTCAGATCTTAAAAATTTTTATCAAATTTAATAAGGAATATAAAACAATAAAGTATATTATCCAGAGAGACAAAATATTGACATTTGAAATATTTTTTTTAATTCATTTATGGTATCAGCTCCTGTCACAGATAAAGTAAACTTAATGAGGTCTAATGGGATATATGGTTGGTTAAACTGGTTAGAATTGTGTTTGATTTATATAGTCACTCTCTCCTGGACCTTGGAATCAAGTAGTAAGTTGCAAAATTTTGTATATTATTTTTGTTTATCATTCTGTTTACAATATTGCACCTGACTCAATTTAGAGTGCATAATATTTCTAGCTGCCTTACCTCAGAGAACAAACATCTGCTGAAATGCATTTCAGCATTTTAATTTTGTTAATAGGAATAATTCGAAAATATAGTACAAAGTGCAGCACATTACATTTCAGAGAAAATGAGGACAGTGATTGTTAACTCTGAGTGATAGTTTCCCAATGTAAGAAGAGTGGATTTTGTCATCTTTGTAATATTTCATTTCATATGGACACCCTAAAAGAGGCAAAATATACTTTTACCTCTATTATGAAGATTAGAACCAGAATAGTTTTATTATTGTTATTATTACTAATAAGACTATGTTAATATTGGTATGGTTCTTTATAGTTTATGAGTCATTTTTTATTAATTTTAATTGATTTGTTCATAATAGCTACCACCACCTCTCAGAACAGGCCAAGTAAAAGCGGGTGTAAAAAATAATGCAAGTGGCACATGGAGTTCAAAAACTTATGGCATTTGAAATGTGTGCCTGTAGGTATGTACTTAACATTGCTGAGCTGCAACTTTCTTATCTGTAAAATGGGCACGTGAATACTTGCTTTATGGAGGAATTGAAAGGATTAAGTGAGGAACTGATTTTAAAGCCCTAGTGCAGTGTAGATGCTCAATACCCATAATTTTCTTTCCCCTTTTTAAATTTATTAACTAAAGAGAAGGGACTTCACTGATGGTATTAAGGAGGGAGGGGGTAATTTCACCCTCACTTAATGTTGACCAACTTCCACACCACACCACCCGAAGCCAACATAAAATCTATGAAAATAGAGAAACCTACATTCAAGACAAGTGCTCTGTTTTCTCCCTCCCCTTCCTCTCTTAGCCAGATGGCCACTTCAGAGCCTCAGCTCAGAATAGGAGACACTTGCCTCCTGTGCAAAATTTAAAGGTGTATCTAAAAATTCACTAAGATAAATAACATTTTAGTCAATGTTTTAAAAATCAAAATCGGGAGGCGCCTGGGTGGCCCAGTCGTTAAGCATCTGCCTTCACCTCAGGTCATGATCCCAGGGTCCTGGGGTCGAGTCCCGGATAGGGCTTCCTGCTCAGCAGGGAGCCTGCTTCTCCCTCTACCCCTCCTCCCTGCTCCTGATCTCTCTCTCTCTCTCTCTCACGCTCTCTCTCTCTCTCAAATAATTACAATCTTAAAAAAAAATTAAAAATAAAAATCAGTGCCAAACCCAGTTCATGATGAGCAAAATAACAACATGTGAAATAAACCTGGGACCTGACCTTGCACTTGCTCAGCTCAGGGCACTTGCCTCATCCTAACCTCCTGCTGACCACTCACCTCACAGACCACAACACTAGGTGCTTCTCCCTTCTCCCATCCACCAGTGTCCCCCAAACTGGGATAATAAACATATCTTGAATCTATCACCCCCTGGTTTAAAAAATATTTTATCAGATATATATGCCTCAACAGCATTTCTCTGAATTTTAATGTAGGAGTTATAAGTGTGGAGTTCTACAGTCTGGATCTGAGTTCTGTCACTACTAATCCCTGGATATCTGATCTTGGGCAAGTTGTCTGGATTCTCTGAACCACAGTGTTCTCACCCATGAAATGGGAAAAATAGCCATAGGGCCAATGTGAAAATATTTAATTTGGTGCATGGTACATATCCTTTTGTGTTTGGTTTTTTACTTGAAAGTTATTGAAAGGATATCTGAGACTTGCTTTTTGTAATGCAAATTCATCTCCCTAAATTTCACCTTGATGGCTCTGTATAGTGGTAGTTCTCTTGTTTATAGTACTGCAGAAGCAATTTAATTACTCATTCTCCTGCCAGTCGGTTTTGGGGCACCTTGAAGATTTGTTTGTTTATTTTATTATTTGGAGCAGTACTGCTGTGAACGTTCTTGTCTATGTTTCCTGGTGCAAATACCACTCAGTGTTTCATGCCACAAATGGATATCTCAAGTTTTACCATGTGATGCCTTGAAATCCATAGCTTTTACCCATCTTTTCCAGTATCTGGTTCTTCCTTAGCCACAGCCAACTGTTACTGATTACCAGGAAGGGCCAGTTGCTGTGCTGGTCTCTCCCGAATCCTTTTCCATGAGCCCCTCAGTGCTTTTGTTCCAAGAATCTGGTCTGTACTCAGCTGACTGCTTTTTTTTTTTTTTTTTTTTTTAATTTCCAGGACTTGATTGCTTATTTTCAAGTCCTTCCTCTCTGACTCCTTACCTGTTCACCTAACGTTCGTAGCATCTCTCTTTATCTCTAACCTGAGGGTCCGGTGTCTCACTTTGCTCAGTGAGCACAAAAGTCTTTGTATTCTGGTGTCCGTGTTCATTTTGATGATGATGCTTGATAGGGGTTTAGACATCCTCTTTGGAAGAAAAAAAAACTCTTTTTTAGTTGTAGTTCACCATAGTCTTAGTTTGGATTTCTTTAAAAACCAAGTTTGGGACAAGGACTAGACACCTAGCAGTTCATGTGCTAGCTGAAGCACCAGTGGGAGAGCAGGGGAGATAAGAAATGGGGAACAAACAACAGCGAGTGAGTTATCGGGCTGGCCGCTGCTGTGCAAATCTTTTGCTTAGTCCAATGGAGACATCTGAGGATTGCTAGATAGAATGTACTTACAGTTGTCCCTCTGAAGGACAAGAGGCTGGGGACTACATCTGTGTTTCCTATGCCTCCTTGATTGATGGCTGCTCAGGGCAGCAGGTCCCCTGTCCCATGGAGGCTAAATGAGCTTCCATGATTTTGGAGAAAGTCCTGAGGTAGAAACACTGAGAAAAGCCATGGGTGCTTGACTTGGCAAGCCTTCAGTGTGTCCCTCACAGTCCTGACCAAAGTAGACCAACAGAATGGGGTGCCTGGCATCTGCTACACAGTTCATAGTGGGTTTCCCAATTATCTAGTACCATGATCTTCTTTGACAATATCTCCCAAGAAGATACAATGCAGCTCTGGCCCATTGCTATTTACTCCTTCATGCCTAGGATCGTGTGGCTTATGGTTGTTCTATTTTATTTTTCAGGCATGCTTTTAGTATTTGGAAGCCCTATAGCCTTTTTACCATGATATACGTAATGGTTAAATCATGCAAGTTCATTTTAAATTCACAGTTTGATGTTATTCACATAGCAAGCGCACAATAAATACTTCTAAAAGGAATGATTTTCAAATCCCTTTCTGTATTCTGGAGACACATGTGAACTGTAATAGTGCCTTGAGCCAGAAGACTGTTTCCTCCAAGTTGCAAAGTGACTGACAATAATATATAAACCTAGAAGCTTCAAGGAAAATGTTACCAGAGGTCACTTTTAAACTAGAGGGACAATCATTTTTCATGATAAGCTACCCCTGCCCCCTCCCCACTGAAGCCTCTGGTCTGCTACGATTACTAAACTCCCATCTATTCAGTGCAAAAAAACTAGAGACCGAACGGAAGACTTTCCAGGGAAAACAGCCACTTGCCTTTTAGTTGATAGTTCTTATATTGACTTGTCAATCACTCAGACATAGTTGTCTTTTAAAAATATTTTTATTACATAGGGATAAAAGAATATTTATAATGTATATGGTTTAAATAATAACAACTTACTAATTTAGAATATTCTCAGTAATTTGAAGCTCCCCAATTCCATCACTTCTCCTCCTATCACCAAAGATAATCATTCTCCCGAATTTTGCTTTTATAGTCTTGCCATATATGCATGTATTCCTAAATAATAAATTTTGTTGTGCATGCTTTTGAACTTCATATAATTGAAATCATATTGCATTTAGTCTTGTGTGACTGCCTTTTCCAATCAGCTTTATGTCGCTGAGATTCATCCATGTCAGTGAATATAGCTGTAGTTCATTCATTTTCCCTGTCACGCCATCGCAGAAATAAACCACAGTTTATCTGTACATTCTCCTATTGACGGATATTTGGGTTGCTTCCAGTTTTATCTCTTCTCCTATTTTCCCTGTGCACCTTGTATACAGTTAGGAGTGGAAATGTGGGGTTGTAGTGTTTGTGTATGTGCCCTCAGGTTTACTCCTTGCTTCCTTTACCCTGCTTTCCTGGGTACCAGTGGGACATTGATGTTTGTAGGCTCTAAGTGCCAGCCTCCCATGTCCCCTGGCTTCTAGCTTTTTTCGGCTAAAGGGTGGAGAACTGGAGAGTCAGAGAACACCCCAGGGTGCTTCTCTCCCTCCCTTTGTTTTTCAGGTAAGGTCTATGGCAGCAGCTGCCTACGCTTTGGGATTCTGCTTCCAGCCAGATAGGCCCACAGGGGCGCCATCTTCCACTGAATGAACTCATGACCTCCTCAGGGAGGAAAAATCATTCCCATTCTAACCTTCTAGTTTCTTGGCAGAGACCCCCCCCCCCACCTGTAGTAAAAGAGAAATTAAGAGGAGAAAAACAAGCAAGTTTGATAACACTTCTACCGCCTTTATACATGGGAGAGACCCAGGAAAACTGAGTAACCCCCTGAAATGGCCCAAGTCACCACCATAAATACCATCTCTAGCTAAAGACAAAAGAAGATGTTGGGGAAAGGGGGAGGCCAGTAGTGGGAGGTTTCAGGCAAAGCCTAGTAATCAAGGGTACCACTGTTATGCAGATTTAGGTTGTTACCTTCTCCATTGATAAAAGTTTCTAAGGATTTAGAGTCATCTTTCTCTTCCTATTACAGAGAGGGAGAAACACTTACAAAAGGAGATTTCCCTTATACACATAAATTTCTCTTACAAAAGGGTACCTTCCTTCAGCTTTCAGGGTTTCTCCTGTGTTGCTCTTCCTTAACCAGCTCCAGATAATCTTTATGCCAAAAAGGCATAATTTGGGGTGACAAATTCTGCTCCACTTGAACCTCATCCACTGAATTCAGGCACCTTCCCTCCCCACCCCTCCTCCCTTTTTCTGTCTCTCAGTCTCTCTCTCCCTCTCCTCCCTCCCCTTCTTTCCTTCATTATTCCATTCCTCTCTCCCCCACTCCTTTCTCCCTCTCTCCCTTCACTGGAAGGACAATCCCAACTTACTGCTGTTGCTGAACTTTGGATCGCTTCATCCTTCGTGGTTTGCCATTTCAGTTCTTCTATCACCAGTTTACGTTCCATAATTTAAGATTTCTATTTTAAATATCAAATGGCTTCTAGTTTCTGCTTAGAAACTGACAGGATCTCCAACTTTACAAGATGATGCCAAATTCTTTTCTAATTTGGTTACACCCATTTAAATTCCCACCAACTTAAAATTTGCTCACTCCAAATTATTTCTAACACTTGATAAGGTCAAAATTTAGTTTTTGGCTACTATATTGAATATAAAATTGGTTCTTACTGTGGTTTTGATTTTCATTTCACTAATTAAAAATGAAGTTGGGGTGGGGTGCCTGGGTGGCTCAGTAGGTTAAGCGCCTGAGTCTTGGTTTCAGCTCAGGTCATGATCTCATGGATTGTGGGATCAAGCTCCGCATTGGGCTGCCCGCTCATTGGGAATGTGCCTAAGGATTCTCTCCCTTTGCCCCTCCTCCCATGTGAACACATACGCTTGCACCCTCTGTCTCTCATATAAATAAATACAATCTAAAAAAATAAAAATAAAAGAATAAAGATGAAGTTGAACATTTTTTCGTAGTTTCATTCATAGGTGTTAAATGCAGACAGTGAATTGTTCAATATAAAATAGAACTTTAATAAAATTCACTTTCAGATTTTTTTTGAACAGTACTTTGATTTACTGTAGTACAAAATGTGTCTCAATTTTTCTATTTTATTTATTCATTCATTCAATTTAACATATATAAGTTCTACTGTATACCAGGAATAATTCTATATGTAAGTAAGAAATTGCAGTATGGTATAGAAATAGGATAAATCAGAAGCACAACTTTTTAAAAATAAATTAACATCAAGACACACTTTATCGTGTCTACTACCCTCTCATCCCCCCACTCCCAGTCATCGTTATTCTCGTAAAATCAAATACTGTGGTGTCATTACGAATATGCTGATTGTCTATAAAATTGGATGTCAAAGTTCATCCATTTTGCAAGTATCGTATAGAACTTCATATATCAATAGATTTTTGTTATCAAAGGTTCTAGAAAATGTTGGATTATAGACAACTGCAGACATTTGCTGACTATATCATGCCTTGAGAAGTATGATCTAATAACAAAAATACTTATAACTTTTAAGATGTAAAGTAATTCCTTAAATGTCCTGGCTTAAAACACTGAGGGGATAAAGATGGCTTTTCCTTCACAATCTGTTAAAGAAGAATACAAACAGGACTAAAGATAATTTCTGTGTGGACATGGCAGGGGCTGTTGCCTATGATGCAGGCCATGCTGATCCCTGTTAATGCTAATAATTTAGATAGCCCTAAAAACATGACTTCGTGGAGGAAGAAAAAAATTACTTGAGAAAAGACAATGTCATGTTTTATTTTACTAGTATTCTTTTATTCAAAAGACTTTCAGGTCTCTGGAAAAATGATTTATCCAGAGTGACACTTGCCCTAGTTTGGTTTAGCTGAGGTTTTAATGTGGTTCTTGTATGTGTGTATGTATACGTTGAGGATGAAAATTTTTTTCTCTACCTTTCTTGGTTCTTTGGATCATTTAATAATCAAATTAACATAGGGCAGATTAACAGGAGAAAACCAATTTAGTTTTGTACATATGGGGGCCCCACAAAGACAATGAGACCCAAGAACAAGTTGGACAGTTGAGGTTTATTTGCATTCCTGAGGTAAGGAATGGGATAGGGCTTCAAAGGAGAGGAGGGTAATTCACAGGGCTCTAAGGAGAGCAGATGTTTGGTAATTAGATGTTTGCCCTGCCATACACATAGGTCATTCAAATAAAAATTATCTCTGGTAATAGCTCTCTCTCTAAGCCGGCCCACTCTTCAAATTCTTCTAGGTAGTTAAGAGAAAAGTTAAAGTTTTTCTTGAGTCTGCTGGGTCTTGATTGCCTTCAGCTCAAAATAATCCACATGCCAAAGTGGCATATTTTGGGATCACATATTCTGTTCCCCTTCGTATGTGTTGTGTAATTCTATGATCTATTAAATTATTGTATCATTTCAAGACATTTATGTCAGTGATTAGAAATTTTAGAAACAGGGGACACCTGGGTGGCTCAGTTGGTGAAGCGTCTGCCTTCGGCTTAGGTCGTGATCCCAGGGCCCTGGGATCGAGCCCCACATCGGGCTCCCTGCTCAGCGGGGAGCCTGCTACTCCCTCCGCCTGCCGCTCCCTCTGCATGTCCGCACTCTCTCTCTGACAAATAAATAAAATCTTTAAAAAAATTTTTAGAAACAGATTATTTTTCTTTTTCTGATCAATGTGTCATGTGTATGTTTTGGTCTCTGTGCAAAGGACAAAACCAGAACACAGGTTAGGTGCATGCATATAGAACTGAATGTTGTAACCAGCATTCCAAATGAAAGAAAGAGATGGTATGTGTGTTTTGGGGATGGGGGATTGGAATATTTTAGATTATTTTCTAATTTCCCACCTTTTTCTTTACTGTCGTGAAATAAATGTTGTAATTTTTGAACTTCGAGTATTAAACTTTACCAGTTTCTTATTGGTGTGTGAAGTGCTTTTCTTGTTGCATACATAGCATAAATTTTTTGTTATATTGCTATAGAAACTATATGAATGAAGTGTGTTATAGGGGAACATGGCAAGAAACTTCAATATGAAACTGAGCTGAGACTTGATGGAAAATATCTGTCATCCTACAAAAACTTGACTCTCTACTATTACATGGTGAAATGCTCCTCATTATCCCCATAGAAATGATACCCAGATTGTGAGCTCACCCACAGAATGACTACATATTATTCATTTTGTAGTTTCCTTAATACACATTGAGTTCATACTACATTAAATTCTTGATCAGAAGGTTGATTGTCTAGCAGAGTTTCTTGTAAGAAATTCTTATAGCGGTAAACAATTCTTTTTGGTGAAAAAACATCTACATATACGGATATCATTTTTTAGTTATTCTCAGGGTACTCTTTTTCTGTGGCTATAGGCAAGAATATAAAATCCTTTTTAGAAATAGTCAAAACCCTATTTGGAATAAAAACAGAACAGTTTGATGGTACCAGGGTCACCTTCAATCAACTAACCAAACTCCCAAACAAAATAAGATTTCAGATGTAATTAACCCATTAACCAAAGGAGATGCAAAAATGTAGCCAAAAATTTTCTGAGTACTTTTTCCACTCATGTAGCAAATATCAAGGTGATACTTTTTATAATCGATTCACATACCATCCTAATACATCCTAAATTTGCAGATGTGATCTAACTAGCATAGATTCACCTAATTGGTATGACACAGAATTTTCTACACATTGCCTGTCTCAAGAACCTTATTCATGTGAGTCTTGAAGATTCTTTGTGATGTTTGAGCTCTTACTTTCAGAGATTCAGATGTCACAGTATTTTTAGAATGAGTCTGCAAAGTATCATTATTTTGTAATTATAATCTTGTTGACTGACAGCAAATGTGTTCCACGAAAATGTTGCTGTATTGAAGTGATCGTGGTTAGTGCTGGAGACAGACTGCTTAGCTCTAAACTCTCATGAGGGGAAAAAAAGAACTTAAAGTGATTTTAAATTCACTAACATAAAGATAAAAGATCTCTCATAAAATGCTAAAAGATCGTTTTTGCTCCCAGACTTTTAGTACTTCATCGTACCTACCAACTGTTCAGAAATGTGATTACTGACAGTTTAAAACCTTTTGTGCAAAAGCTACTTTTAAGTCATCTCGGTGTTGTTTGTTGAAATTACAGATACTGTATTTGAAGAAGGAGAGGGAAATTAGAGAGGTTACAAGCCACATGACGTTTGTTATTTCCCATGAGAAAGGGAAGATGCTGCTATACTGGGCTGCACGGTGGAAGAGGAGATTAAAATATGGGATATTGTAGTAGTGTTTGATGATGATATTAATGTCATTTAATAAAATAAAGTAGGCTATTGTTGTAACTTAACAGAAAGCTTCATTATTGATTAAAACCGACATTTTAAATTGTTGGCATGTTTAGTCTTGCAAAATCATGAGTCATTTATAACTAGAGGACAGTCTTTCTCTTCTCAGAAACTTAACAGCAACTTAATATCAAATTCCAAGGCATAGAGAGGACTTTGGGCAAAGTCAAGGCAAGAAGGATGTAAAGAGATATATAATGTATAGATAGGTGAGCTGTGAGTCTCTCCAAGTGGGCATCTGAGGTCATGCCTAACAGTATTTACAATATATGTAACAGTATTTATTTTACAATATAAATAACAGTATTTACAGCTAAAATGACTGAATGAGGCATTTGTTAGTTGTTTAGTTACAATGTTTTTTGGAAGCCTTGGTTTATTTTTCTAAAGTCAGTTAGAAAATTCAAATTAAGCAACATGGTGTTGCAAATTTCAGACCTCTGAAGGGTGTGCATTAATAAATATTCAAAAATATTTGTCATTTAAATATTATTATGTTAATTTTTGCATAATTGGATTCTTCTTCAGTGTTTGAAAACTTTCTTTACTAGGCTAAACATTCCCTCAGTGATCTTGTTTAACAATTCCTTTATGTTCAGCTATCTTTGTCTGAATTGTAACCAATGTATGCAGTCCAATTTTTTTAAAGCCTTTACCAGAATTATGCTTTTTTTTTTTTTTTTAAGATTTTATTTATTTATTTGACAGAGAAAGAGAGAGAGAGAGCACAAGCAGGGGGAGAGGGAGAGGGAGAAGCAGACTCCCTGCCGAGCAGGGAGCCCTACACGGGGCTTGATCCCAGGATCCTGGGATCATGACCTGAGCCCAAGGCAGAGGCTTATCCAACTGAGCCACCCAGGCACCCCCAGAATTATGGTTTTGAAGAAGAAAAGTTACAGCAAATTTTTATCAATTCACCCTCATTAATGATTAATTCAAATAAACACCTGGATTTCTCAAGTCTTCATAGAGTTGTATGTACATGAAGAATAGGCACAATACAGTGGGCAGTAAAGGGAAGGAGATGGTGAAAAAATTAGAAAACTTTATTATAAAAATGCTGGTTAGCCAAGATTTGACACAAAATCAAGATGAAAAGTTTTCAGACAATCAAACAAACTTCATATGACGCCTCACATTGGCAAAGCAGTTACATAGATCTCACTAAAGTTTTTCAAATTAAAATCCAAACTGAAGCATTTCAAAGTGATTTTGCAGATAAGAATTTGCTCAAGATGTTTCACAAAATGAATGGAATATCACAGTGAGGAAATTATTCCAGTAATGGTAAAGTTAAGTGAAACTTTCATTATAAGGTCCAATAATACTCAGTAGGGTACTTGCTCATGAATTTAAACTAGAATGTTTTTATTCTGGAGTTTAGAGGACATCACAGTCGTTCAGGAAATGCATGGAGTAACTGATTTTTTAAAACTTCCAGAAGATTAGTGCCTTAGTTTCATTTACATATGTGTGAAATAACCAAATCTTTATCCTATGCATATAATGCCATTCTGATAAATTGTTCCTGATCATAATATTTATATAAAATTCATTTTGCTTGGCTGCTTGATTTGGCCTAACCTACAAATTAGTATGGTCCCTCTCAAACTCTACACTTCTGTGTGTCATCATCATCTCCTTCCTGGAGTAAAAAAATAGCATCCTAACTGGTTTTCCTCATCCACTCTTGCCCCCTTCTGTCATCTTAATTGCAGCCCTCAGAGCAACCTTTAAAAAAGGTCAATTAAATCATCTCACCTCTTCATTAAAACTCTTCTCATTCTACCAAGAGTAAATTCCAAATCTTTTACCTTGACCTATATAACTGAACCGTATCTCCCTCTCACTCAGCTTTGTTCTTGTAGTTGCAGACAAGCTAGCTCCCTCTCAGCTCTCGAATGTAATAAACTGTTGATCCCCTTGTTACTTATTTATAATTTTCTCTGACTAGAAAGTTCTTTCCCCATGCTTCTGCTTCCTGAGCAATCAGACATTTATCATCTACTCATTCATTCATTTGTTCATTAATTTACTCAGTAATTCAGTGATTCTCAACTGGAAGCAGTCTTGCCCCCAGGGGACATTTGGCAAAGTCTGGAAATGTTTGTAGTCGTCACAACTGAGGAGGGTGGAGTGGTGCTACTGATATCTCTTGGACTGAGGCCAGGGATGCTGCTAAACATACCACAGTGTACAGGAGAGCCCATCAGAACAAAGAATTAACTGGCAGAAAATGTCTATAGTGCCAAGATTGAGAATCTCTTCAAATAATTCGGCACTTCTAGATGCCTATGGTAGTAAGCCAAATGAATAAGGCAGAACCTTTCATAAGCTAATACGTTAGAGGGAAGACAGTCAATAAGCTGGTCAATAAACAACTAAACATATCCTTTAAATCATGTTGAGTGCTGTTAAGGAAGAGGGGACAAGAGAAAGACTAGTGAAATTTACTTTAGAGCAAGTGGTGTTGGAGGAGGTGGTGTTTATGCTAAGACCAGAGGAATGAAAGACACAGCTACAACTTATAGTAAATATTTATTGAACATCAACAATAAAATGTTGTGTTTGCCTTAACCGTGTCCTTTTACTGTAACTGAGGATACTTCAAATTATTTTTTAGAACATTTTCATCACATATTCTTTGCCAAAGGAACTAGTCTAGCATTTGTCTCTTGTGAGTAATTAAATCCTCACAAAGTTGGTGAATCCCCGAGTTTATGTGACTCCTGCTCCTTTCTGTAAAATTATCTGAAAAAATGTGTATAGGGCTCCTAACTTGGTTGGGAAGCAAAATATTGTATCTCTAATCAGTAACAAAATTTTTCATTCTATAGCAAGATAACATAGAATATTATAATACTTTTACATATTTATTTAAAACAATTTCAAATCACATTGTTTCTCTGTGGAAGGTCCAGTTGAGGAATGCCTTTTGGAAATGAATAAGTACATTAAATAACAGTTACGCAGCATGATTTTAAACCTGGCAAAAGAATGCGGTCTTTTTCTTTTCTTTTTCTTACTCTCTGAACGATATGACCAGCAACACATGATCCCTAATCATTTGAATTATACATGTTCAATAAATAATGAAAGGGCTGTTTTAAATGTCAACTACTACTAAAATGTTAATGTCTATCAACTCAGTGTCTATAGTCTCATTCTGTACTCTGCTCAAAACTTTCTGGACATTTCCATTTGACTATCTCACAGGCCCCTGACCCCACTTGTCCAAAACTAAATCTGTCATTACCATCTCTATTGCATCTCTTCTTATGATACTGTTTCTCTTGCTGAAGTGTATTTTTAGATACTTAGCCAAAAACAAAAACAAAAAACAAACAAACAAAAAGCCTAGGAGTGATGACTTGAAGGGAGCATGAAGTCTTGACAATGTTTGCTTCTTGACCTGAGTGCCAATTAAATAGGCACATTAAGTCTGTGAAAATTCATTGAGCTGTGCACTTATGACTTGTACAATTTTCTCTGCATATGTCATATTTCAGTGAAAGGATTTCATAGAGGTGCTAGAAGTTAAGCTACATCTTACCCTCTCGCTCATCCGGCACATCAAATGGGACAGCAAAAGTTCCATAATGGCTATTAGTGGTTTAGTGCTCACTGTATCTTTGGTATTGTGATCACTGTTTACCCCATCTGCTGCTCAAAAATTTCTATGGTGCAGATATTATTATTATTATCATTTCCATTTTACATGTGAGGAAACAGAGACCTAGGCTAAATTACTTATTTAAGGTCAGTCAAAAAGTAACAAATGGCAGAAGTAGAATTTGAGTCTGAATGAGTATTTGTAATCACCATGGTATCTTACTTCTCATGTGCTTCATCTCCATAAAGACTGAATATTCCACTTTTTATCCATTCTTCCTACCTGTCTTTAGTTAAGGTCTTTAGATCTTTGTTCCTGTAGTATAATGATAATATCTTAAGAAATCATGTGTACTTTAGTCTACTGTAAATTCACTTTAAATACTGCCAGGTTTAGTGGTCTTTCTAGAATGTAAAACTCTATGTGTATTTTATTTTATTTTTTTAAAGATTTTACTTATTTATTTGATAGAGAGAGAATGAGCAGGGGGAGCTGCAGGCAAAGGGAGAGGGAGAACAGGCTCCCCGCTTAGCAGAGAGCCAGACATGGGGCTTGATCCCAGGACCTTGGGATCAGGACCCAAGCTGAAAGCAGATGCTTAACCGACTGAGCCACCCAGGCACCCCTGTGTGTGTATTTTATTTAAAATCTGTTAATTCAGGCTAAAATTAACAATTCAGGAAACAACAGATGTTGGCAAGGATGTGGAGAAAGGGGAACTCTCTTGCGCTGTTGGTGGGAATGCAAACTGGTACAGTCACTCTGGAAAACAGTATGGCGTTTCCTCAAAAAGTTAAAAATAGAGATACCCTACGACCCAGCAACTGTACTCCTAAGTATTTATCCAAAGGATACAAACATAGTGATTCAAAGGGGCACCTGCACCTCAATGTTTATAACAACAATGTCCACAATAGCCAAATATGGGAAGAGCCCAAATGTCCATCAAGAGATGAATGGGTACAGAAGATGTGGTATACACACACACACACACTGGAATATCAGCCATCCAACAGAATGAAATCTTGTCATTTGCAACCATGTGGATGGAACTAGAGGGTATTATGCTAAGTGAAATAAGTGAAATAAGAGAAAGACAAATACCATATGATTTCACTCATATGTGGAATTTAAGAAACAAAACAGATGAATATAGGGGAAGGGAAGGAAAAATAAGACAAAAACAGAGAGGGAGGTAAATCATAAGAGACTCTTAACTATAGGAAACAGACTGAGGGTTGCTGGAGGGGAGGTGAATGGGGGGATGGGGTAGTTGGGTGATGGGCATTAGGGAGGGCAATTGATGTAAGGAGCAGTGGGTGTTATATGCAACTGATGAATTACTAAATTCTACCTCTGAAACTAATAATACACTATATGTTATTTACATTGAATTTAAATAGAAAATTTTTAAAAATCTGTTAATTCAGCCGTTTGCAACTTTGGCTACGTATTGGAATCAAAAGACCCCACCCAAGGTCAATTAAATTAGAATCTGGAGATGGGGACCTGGGAGTGAGCATTTTTAAAAAGCTCCCTGGGTGACTATAATGTGCAGCCCGACCTGAGAACTTTTGTTCTAGTGTTGCTTTTCGGTTTTTATGCTATCCTTATCAGTGCACAAAAGGCCCTGTGTTATCTGGGTTCCTGCCTCCCTATTTCTTACTTCCTCTGCTATAACTCCCTTCCTCCCCCATTTTATCTCTCATCTCCAGAAATATGTACTTTATTTTTATTATACAAAATCATGGTTTTCCCTCTGAGGTCATTTTTTTTTTTTAGACCTTGCCTTTATACAGACCAGTCCTCTTCACCGAATGCTCTTCTCTTAGCTCTCAATTTAATTGAATTTTTGTGCATCTTTCAAACAGGAGCTCTGACATCACTTTCTCTGGGGACTTTGCTCTAACTTCTATTTGTTTAGTTGTTTAGCTATTCATTATTGATTTATTTCTTATTTTATGAGTTAATACATGTAGGTGGCAAAGAATTCCTAAAGTATAAATGGAAATATATTAATAAGTCTTACTGATACATCAGTTCCCCAATTCAGTCTCCCAGAGACAATCAATATTTCTAGATTTTAAATTTATCTTTCCAGAAATATATCCTACGTTTACACAAATATACATGTGTTCAAATATATGTGTATATACTTTTGTATACATGGTTACATGTTATACACATTCTTTTGCTCCTTACTTTTTTCATTTATCAATATAGTTTATAATTTCTTATCTCAACAAAAGGAATTTTATCAGTCTGTTTACTGTTTTCATAGTATTGTATCATATGGATATACAGTAATTTATCAACTAGATCCCAACTTATAGCAGTTAGGTTGTTTCCTATCTCTGTTATTACAAAGGATACTTGAATATAAACATACTGTAATACAGAGAATTTACATTTCTTTGTATTAGTAACTCAATTCTATAAATGCAATGGTTATGTCAGAGACTATGTACATTTTAAAATTTGGTAGAATGTGGAGATCCATCTTCCATGCCAGCGGACCTCAAAACAAAGCTAGAGTAGCAATTCTTATATCAGACAAATTAGATTTTAAACTAAAGTCTGTAATTAGAGACACAGAAGGACACTATATCATTCTTAAAGGGTCTATCCAACAAGAAGATCTAACAATTGTAAATATCTATGCCCCCAACATGGGAGCAGCCATTTATATAAGCCAACTGTTAACCAAAATAGTCATATTGATAACAATACGTTAATTGTAAGAGACCTCAATACTCCACACTCAGCAATGGACAGATCATCTAAGCAGAAAATCAACAAGGAAATAAGAGCTTTGAATGATACATTGGACCAGATGGACCTCATAGATATTTACAGAACATTCCACCCTAAAACAACAGAATACTCATTCTTCTCGAGGGCGCATGGAACTTTCTCCAGAATAGACCACATACTGGGTCACAAATCAGGTCTCAACCGATACCAAAAGATTGAGATTATTCCCTGCATATTCTCAGACCACAATGCTTTAAAACTGGAACTCAATCACAAGAAAAAATTTGGCAGAAATTCAAACACTTGGAAGCTAAAGACCACTCTGCTCAAGAAATTTTGGGTCAACCAGGAAATCAAAGAACTTAAACAATTCACGGAAATCAATGAGAACGAAAACACATCGGTCCAAAACCTATGGGATACTGCAAAGGCGGTCCTAAGGGGGAAATACATAGCCATCCAAGCCTCACTCAAAAAAATAGAAAAATCCCGAATTCACCAACTAACTCTACACCTTAAAGAACTAGAGAAAAAGCAACAAATGATGCCTAAGCCACGCATTAGAAGAGAAATAATTAAAATTAGAGCAGAAATCAATGAATTAGAAACCAGAAACACAGTAGATCAGATCAACGAAACTAGAAGTTGGTTCTTTGGAAGAATTAATAAGATCGATAAACCACTGGCCAGACTTACCCAAAAGAAAAGAGAAAGGACCCAAATTAATAAAATTATGAATGAAAGGGGAGAGATCATGACTAACACCAAGGAAATAGAAACAATTATTAGAAATTATTATCAACAACTATATGCCAATAAACTGAGCAATCTGGATGAAATGGAGGCCTTCCTAGAAACCTATAAGCTGCCAAGACTGAAACAGGAAGAAATTGACAACCTGAATAGGCCAATAACCAGTAACGAGATTGAAGCAGTGATCAAAAACCTCCCAAAAAACAAGAATCCAGGGCCTGATGGATTCCCTGGGGAATTCTGCCATACATTCAAAGAAGAAATAATACCTATTCTACTGAAGCTGTTTCAAAAAATAGAAACAGAAGGAAAACTTCCAAACTCATTCTATGAGGCCAGCATTACCTTAATCGCCAAACCAGGCAAAGACCCCATCAAAAAGGAGAATTTCAGACCGATATCCCTGATGAATATGGATCCCAAAATCCTGAACAAAATCCTGGCTAATAGAATTCAACAATACATTAAAAGGATCATCCACCACGACCAAGTGGGATTTATCCCCGTGATGCAAGGGTGGTTCAACATTTGCAAATCCATTAATGTGATAGAACACATTAATAAGAGGAGGGAGAAGAACCATATGGTCCTCTCAATTGATGCAGAAAAAACATTCGACAAAATACAACATCCTTTCCTGATTAAAACTCTTCAGAGTATAGGGATAGAGGGAACATTCCTCAAGTTCATAAAATCCATCTATGAAAAACCCACAGTGAATATCATCCTCAATGGGGAAAAGCTGAGAGCCTTTCCCTTAAGATCAGGAACACGTCAAGGATGCCCACTCTCGCCACTATTGTTCAACATAGTACTAGAAGTCCTAGCAACAGCAATCAGACAACAAAAAGAAATAAAAGGTATTCAAATTGGCAAAGAAGAAGTCAAACTCTCTCTTTTCGCAGACGACATGATACTTTATGTGGAAAACCCAAAAGACTCCACCCCCAAATTACTAGAACTCATCCAGCAATTCAGTAATGTGGCAGGATAGAGAATCAATGCACAGAAATCAGTTGCTTTCTTATGTACTAACAACGCCACTGTAGAAAGAGAAATTAGAGAAGCAATTCCATTTACAATAGCACCAAAAACCATAAGATACCTCAGAATAAACCTAACCAAAGAGGTAAAGGATCTATACTCTAGGAACTACAAAACACTCATGAAAGAAATTGAAGAAGATACAAAAAGATGGAAAAATATTCCATGCTCATGGATCGGAAGAATAAACATTGTTAAAATGTCTATGCTACCCAGAGCAATCTATCCCTTCAATGCCATCCCGATCAAAATTCCAATGACATTTTTCAAAGTGCTGGAGCAAACAGTCCTATAATTTGTATGGAATCAGAAAAGACCCCGAATTGCCAAGGAGATGTTGAAAAAGAAAAACAAAGCTGGGGGCATCATGTTGCCTAATTTCAAGCTATATTACAAAGCTGTGATCACCAAGACAGCATGGTACTGGCACAAAAACAGACATATAGACCAATGGAACAGAACAGAGAACCCAGATATGGACCCTCAACTCTATGGTCAAATAATCTTTGACAAAGCAGGAAAAAACATGCAATGGAAAAAAGACAGTCTCTTCAATAAATGGTGCTGGGAAAATTGGACAGCCACATGCAGAAGAATGAAACTTGACCATTCTCTAACACCATTCACAAAGATAAACTCAAAGTGGATGAAAGACCTCAGTGTGAGACAGGAATCCATCAAAATCCTAGAGGAGAACATAGGCAGTAACCTCTTTGACATTGCCCACAGCAACTTCTTTCAAGATACATCTCCAAAAGCTAGTGAAACAAAAGCAACAATGAACTTTTGGGACTTCATCAAGATAAAAAGCTTCTGCACAGCAAAGGAAACAGTCAACAAAACAAAGAGGCAACCCACAGAATGGGAGAAGATATTTGCAAATGACACTACAGATAAAGAGCTGGTATCCAAGATCTATAAAGAACTTGTCAAACTCAACACCCAAAAAACAAATAATCAAGTCAAAGAGTGGGCAGAAGATATGAAAAGACACTTCTCTGAAGAAGACATACAAATGGCTAACAGACATATGAAAAAATGTTCATCATCATTAGCCATCAGGGAAATCCAAATCAAAACCACACTGAGATACCATCTTACACCAGTTAGAATGGCAAAAATGGACAGGAAAAGAAACAACAAATGTTGGAGAGGTTGTGGAGAAAGGGGAACCCTCTTACGCTGTTGGTGGGAATGCAAGTTGGTACAGCCACTTTGGAAAACAGTATGGAGGTTCCTCAAAAAATTAAAAATAGAGCTACCCTATGACCCAGTCATTGCACTACTGGGTATTTACCCAAAAGACACAGATGTAGTGAAAAGAAGGGCCATATGCACCCCAATGTTCATAGCAGCAATGTCCGCAATAGCCAAACTGTGGAAAGAGCTGAAATGCCCTTCAACAGATGAATGGATAAAGAAGATGTGGTCCATATATACAGTGGAATATTACTCAGCCATCAGAAAGGATGAATACCCAACTTTTACATCAACATGGATGGGACTGGAGGAGATTATGCTAAGTGAAATAAGTCAAGCAGAGAAAGTCAATTATCATTTGGTTTCACTTATTTGTGGAACAGAAGGAATAGCATGGAGGACATTAGGAGAAGGAAGGGAAAAATAAAGGGAGGGAAATTGGAGGGAGAGATGAACCATGAGAGACTATGGACTCTGAGAAACAAACAGGGTTTTAGAGGGGAGGGGGGAGGTGGGATTGGTTAGCCTGGTGATGGGTATTAAGGAGGGCACGTATTGTGTGGAGCATTGGATGTTATATGAAAACAATGGATTGTGGATCACCACATCAAAAACCAATGATGTATTGTATGATGACTAACATAACCTAATAAAATTAAAAAAATAAATAAAATAAAAAAATAAAATTTGATAGATTGAGCTATATTGCTCCCAAAAGTATCATGCCCATTTATTTGTTTTTGGAACACAACTTTATTCATAGTTCTCTGTACATACTACAAGTGTAGAAATCTTCATTTTAGACTGCACACATTTCATTCATTCATTCATTGACTTATTTTTTAGATTCCTTATCTATTTTAAAATGATTTATTGAGAGTTTATATGATAAGTACTGTACCCTAGGCCCTAGAGATGGATTTATTATATAATATAAGCAGTCTTCCTAACCCTCAAAGAACATGTTGTCTAGTGAGGGAGAGAGAAGGTAAAGAGGCAGTTACAATACTAGGCTGAGGACTACAGTGGAGGTAGCAGAGCAGGGGCATCTAATCCCATCATGGAGTATTGGGATGGTACCTGTAAGAAGTGTTCTCTAAATATGGAAGAGTTAATCACGGCAATATGTTCTCAGAATACCTACAAAGCTCAGTGACAAGAGCGGACATTTTGCAGGACTCAGTATGGTTATAATGTAGGTGGTTTACTGTGGATTTGGATAAGGAATGCTCATGTAGGAATAGAAGGATAAGCAGGCCCAAAAGGTCTTACAAGCCTTATTAAAAACTTGGAATTTTATATAGTGGCCAGTGGGTGAGGGCCATTTTGTGGCTCTAATCAGTGTGTTAGTACAATAAGAAATATGCTTTACAGGGTAAGTCTGTGATGGACACAATAGATAGGAGATTAGAAGCTTAATCCACATTGAGAGATTCTGGTAGGAGGCAGATGAAGAGAAAGGGACACACCTGGAAACAGAGTTGGACTGGGGAGTCAGTAGAACCAGGTGAGTGATATAAAATGCAGGGGTGAAGGAGAAGAAAGGAAAGAGATGAGGCCAGGTTTCTGGCTTGGGTAGCCTGAGAGATGGTACTAATTTTCCTGTCTTCTTCCTCACTGACTGTAAGTTCTCTGAGGAGCTTCTTATTCAAAAGCATGTGTCTGTCACATAGCCTTCAGATATCTAAGTGAATGAATGAATGGATGAGACTGTTTTGTAGGAGAGGTGGACCATATTAGAAAAGTTCTTTGTTCTTCTGATGAAATAATATCATGCATTATTCTTTTTTTCTCAATTGCTGTATGTTACTTTATGGGACACCCATAATGAGCTCAGTATCCATGTTTATCTAGCATGTGATTTAGTAATATTATTATAGCTTCATCAGAGCCTTACACATAATTGCTTTGGTCTAGATGTTGCTATGAATGCTCTTAATTTAATTTAAAAGGTTTATCTGTTCTCATTTATATATTTTTTATACTTAATCCTTTTAACTGTTACCAATAAAAGGATTTTCTTTTAGTTTTTTTTTTTTTTTGGCCTTTTTTTTTTTTTTTTTAAAAATTTTTTTTTATTTCTTTTTTTTTTTTTTTTTTTTCATTTAATGAGTTCTATTGACCTGCATGCTTCATAGTAGTTCAGACTAGTATGCCTTGGGATACTTCTAGGACAGCAATAATGTATCTGACTATTTGTATACAGGGAAAAGTGTGTTGCCCACTTCTCATTGAGAGAATACTTATGTTTAAATGTCAGTGCCTAGGACATTGCTTGCATGTGGTGTTGGGGAGGGGATATTTTTTTCTCCCCTTTAAGACTCTTCTGTCTGGTCTAAAAATTAAATTGACACAAGACAGATTAACAGGAGAAAAATCAAAGTTTAATTACGTGAACAGGGAGGCCCCATAATATAATTGAGACCCAAAGAAATGATCAAGGCATGCAGTTTTTATAAATTTTAGATGAAGGAACATGAATCTGTAATTAGTAAGGAATTTTTGACAGAATTTGGGCTTGGTAATAAGTAACCAGATAGTAAAAGTAGCATCATTTGTTTATATAGGCTTCTTCAGCCTTGAATTTCCTCTCTCTGATCATAAGGATATCTTCTTACCTCCTGGTGCAGGAAAGGTACCTTTTACATGGGAGACTTATTTCCTGCTTTCAAAGGGACAAAAGAGGGTCAGAGTGTTCTTCTTGCACTGGCTGCTTTTTAAGTAACTTTAGTTCAAAAATAATCATGATGCCATTTGGGGGCAGCCTGCCCTGGGCCCCCACAGTAGTAAATACTTGCTGATTTAAACTGAATTATCAGTCATTATATCAAAATTTGGCCTATCTTTTTAAAAACATCATGAATATTTTCCCTCTAATGCACCTTACTTTCTGTTGGAACTATATAAACACAACTTTTTCATTTGCATCTATGCAGACAATTGCCATGTATTTTATTTGAAAATTGATTCTGTGTCAGCAAAGAAAATTCAGAGTACGTATGTGTGAGTCTTTGTATGTGTGTGTCTGAAGCTTGCTGAGGAGGAATTTATTTTGGTTATGGTCCTTTATTTTGCTATTGCATTTTTATAATTTGTATGGTATCTATTATTGTCCTATAGATTCTTATCTGGTATACGGTTACAAAAATTGGTACAAAGAGTGGTCAAAATGCAATAACATATGTCCTTAAAAAGCAAAATAGTCATACATTGTCATCTAATACCAAACAGCTTGTAATTTTTAAAAAGTTTTTATTTTAATTCCAGTACATTAACATATTAGTTTCAGGTGTGCAGTATAGTAATTCAACACTTCCATACAACACCTGGTGTTCATCACAGAAAGTGCATTCCTTAATCCCCATCATCTATTTCACCCATCCCTCCACCCACCTCCTCTCTGGTAACCATCAGTTTGTTCTCTATAGTTAAGAGTCTGTTTCTTGGTTTGCTTCTCTCTCTCTCTTTTTTCCCCTTTGCTTATTTGTTTTGTTTTTTAAATTCCACATGAGTGAAATCATATGGTATTTGTCTTTCTCTGATTGACTTATTTCAGTTAGCATTATAGTTCAGCTCCATCCATGTCACTGAAAATGGCAAAATTTCATTCTTTTTATGGCTGAGTGATATTCCATTGTATATATACTTTTTTTAAATAAGGCCAAAGATTCACAGTTGAATAACTGCTTATAACTTATTAGGAAAATATAAAATAGATAAAAGCAGATGAAAGTATATTATAGCTATCTTAATTAATCATTCTCCATACCTGATTCCTTTCCTCTATCCACGTTCAGACCTTCTAGACTGATCTCTAAGCTCATTTTTCTATATAATTGTAATTTTAGCATTTCTTATAGCATCATCCTTAGCATCATCATTCAATACCAAGAGGTATTGAATATTTATGGAGATGTTAAAAAATGGCACATGGTACATAAAAAAACGGGTTTTAAAATAGCTACTCATAATGCTGATATTTAACACATGACTTTGTGGAATATGGATTTTTGATGAATATCATCTCAAAATTAGGCAATTTCTCATGAGGCAGTTTCAAAAGCAAGGTTAAAATTAGTATTTCAAAACAGAGGCTACACTTGAAAATTGTAGTTAATAATGTCTTTGGAGAGTTGTCAACAGCGAATTGTCTAGAAGAGCTTGCAGTTGAAGAAATGATACATTTGGACATGATTTTTTTTTCAAAATTTTATGCATATAGTTTAAAAGTTTCCACATTTTTAAGGAAGACAAATAACCTCCTCAAGCTATATACTAGTTCACCTTTAAAATTATTTTTCCTTTAAGAAATAATGGTAGCAGTGAGGGATTATCTTCTGACATTAATATAAAGGTTTAAAAGTATAAATACTATGTTATTTATCACATTTTTGGGAATATGTATTTTTTTTATTGTCAGGGAGCAAGAATATCCTGTCTCCTTCAAGGTCCTTCTAGCTGGACTAAGAATCAAATTGACATGAGATGGATTAATAGGAGAAAATCAAATTTAATAGCATACATACAGGGACTCCACGTAGACAATGAAAATTCCAAAAAGAATCAGGCAAAATGAGGTGTATATGCCATCTGAACTAAGGAAAAGGGGGTGAAAGTCTGGGACTTCAGAGGAAAGGAATGCACTTCACATAGGGACAAGAGGAAGAGCAGATGTTTGGTAATTAGATGTTTGCCCTGCCATATAGATGGGCCACTCCTAAAATTTATCTTTGGTAATAATCCTTATTCTGGAAAAGACCTCCAGTTTAGATTCTTCTAGGTAGTTAAGGGAGGGGCAGAATTTTCTCTTGAGCCTTCACGCTCTCAACTGCCTTCATCTGAGAATAATCTTCAGTGCCAAAGTAGTCCATCTTGGGGCTGTCTGCCCTGGGCCCCTACACTATTGGTTTTAAAAATTAGATGTTAGCCTAGTATTTAATTCCAATGTAATTCTATTAAAATATATAGTAAAATTTATTCTTCATAAAAATTAAAAGCTCTTGCCTGACATTTTTCAAAATATACCAATTCTTATTTCATATTTTGATTTTTTTAATATAACAAACATTTTTATCTTTTAGTGTTATTGGAAAAGCAGCTGCCAACTACTTTACATTTTAAATACCTTTATATAACAAGCATTTTCATGTCTTGGGCTTACTGGAGGAACTGTTACTAAACAAATAACAAAAAATTTTAAATTAAATATTATTTATAATTTTAACATCACTTTATACTTTTAATAAGATATTTTTACTTTGGGTTGTATTGACTTTCTTTGTGTGAGACACATTGGCCTAGAAATGTGAGCTTTATTCAAAGGAAATTTAGATGTAAATTTCCTTTTTTTCATTCATAATATATATGCATATAAAATGTATATATGCAAGGCATATAGAACAGTAATGACTTGATCTACTCCTTATGATGACTTTGCTTGAGGAATAGAATATTACCAGTACTCTGGAGGCCCCCTGCATGTGACCCTTCCCAATTACACTTCCATTCCCTCTACCAAATCATCATTCTGCATTTATTATTTATGTTCTTGCCTACAGTTTCACCAGATGTGTACATATTTTCAGTGAATAATTTTAGTTTATTATACACTTAATTGAATACTGTAGAAGAACAGCCTATAAGACATTATTCCAACTTAAGGAATTTTAAGCAACTTGAGGAAGTAAGACATGTATACATTAAAAGCTAAGAATACAAAGTTGCTTTTGGTTAATGTTAAATCATATAAGCTTAAGATTGTAAGGGATCATAGAGATCATATACCCCAAAGGTTTTGAAACTTCTTTTTTTCTTTAGCAATAAAATCTCTGTAAACAAAATCTAACTTAAGGAAGACCCAAAAACAAAATTAGAGCTGCTCAGTTGAAGCATGGGGTTTTTATTTTTATTTTTTATTTATTAGTTTTTAAAGTAGGCCCCACATCCAGTGTGGAGTCCAAAATGGGGCTTGAACTCACAAGCCTGAGATCAAGATCTAAGCTGAGATCAAGAGTCTGACTCAACCTACTGAGCCACCCACATGCCCTGAAGCATGGGTGGGGTTTTAATTTTAATTAATTAATTAATTTTTTGTTAAAGATTTTATTTATTTATTTGTCAGAGAGAGAGAGAGAGAGTGAGGGCGAGAGGCAGGCAGAGGGAGATGCAGGCTCCCTGCTGAGCAAGGAGCCCAATGCAGGACTCGATCCCAGGACCCTGGGATCATGACCTTAGCCAAAGGCAGACCCTTAACCAACCGACGGAGCCACTCAGGCGTCCCTGAAGCATGGGGTTTTTAGAACCCAGTTTCAAATTCACTAATAGGTCCAAACTTTTTTTGCAATTTATGATGTAACGGCATCACACAGAGTTTAAGTGACTTGTTCAAATTAGTCAACTTACTTGTGCAAGAGCCAATTTAAGAATCCAGAATATTCTGCTTTAGAATTGAGTATAAACTTTTTCTTTTTTTTTTTTTCAAGATTTTATTTATTTTTTTAACAGAGAGATAGAGAGCAGAGCAGCAGGCAGAGGGAGAGGGAGGAGCAAATTCTCTGCGGAGCAGGGAGCCCGACACGGGGCTCGATCCCAGGACTCTGGGATCATGACCTGAGCCAAAGGCAGACACTTAACGACTGAGCCACCAGGCACCCTGAGTATAAACTTTTTCTACGATACGCTGAATTAAAAACAGGAACCAAAAATGAAATAAAACAAAATACATAAAATTAAATAAAGCAGTGGATAGATCAGAAGTGTAAAAGTAAAATGTGTACATGAACCTGAGAGGTAGTGGAAATGCGTGAAACACACAGATCTAAATGCATATGTACATTGTGTGAGTTACACCAAAATCCTGGCCAGTGAAATGCCCATGGCTGGTTAAAATGGGCAGCTGCTGTTTAGTTCAATTCATTGGTGGCCACACCAGATTTTAGAGCTGTATTTCTTCTTTTTTTTTTTTTTTATGCCAGATATTTCATTTTTCAAGAAGAGTTAAGGGTCTAGTTTTTTGGGGTTTTTTTGTTTTTTTTTTTTAGAGAGGGAGAGAGGGGGTGAAGGGCAGAGGGAGAGGGAGAGAGAGAATCTTAAGCAGGCTCCAGTGTGGAGCCCTATGTGGGCCTTGATCTCACAACTCTGAGATCATGACCTGAGTGGAAATCAAGAGTCGGACTCTTAACTAACTGAGCCACCCAGATGCTCCTAAGGGTCTAGATTTTTGTGTGAAATCTAGAGTAGTACATAGTTGTCACATAAGGTGGGGATTTTTTTTTTTTTTTTGTATTTTGTCTATTGATGAATCTGAAACACCTAGAACAGTGCCAGGCATACAGTAGGTGATCAATACTTACTTGATTACTAATTTGAAAAGGTTTCTCCATTTAAACATTCTATACAATTCCTGGAAAATGTATCTTAGGATCAGAATTAGCTCAGTGACTTCCAGTTCAAATCTTTTGTTTTAGAGTTTAGAGAGACAGAGAATGACTTTCAACTGCGTAATGTGACACATGGAGCCCAGGAACTTCCTCAACTAGGCCAGAATCACAGTCTGACTTCTCAAATGCCAGCGCCTTACCGTTCTTTACTGTTGTGGGTGGCAAGAGTGAAAGGAACTTATCTCTGTAGCAAAACAAACATCTTGTGAGAACAAGTTCTTAAATTACTTTTTAAAAAAGCCCACGTGGAGGCTTAAATTTAGAGCCAAAGTATAAACATATAATAATTATTCATCAAAGCAATTTTATTCCTGGCTTCTGGAAAAATAAATCCCTTAAAGATAAAATGACGTTTCTACATGTGGGATTTATGATTATATTTAATATGGATATGCCGTATTGCCTGACAACTCCTTTATTTTGGAAGAGGAATACAGTGGGTTTCTCAGTCCATTTTCATTTACTGCTTAAAGTGGAGAAAAGTTCAGAGGCTAAGACTAATTAGAAAAACAGTTGCCTATAATCCACTGAACTAAGTCTGCTAGACACATTCATGCTCTTCTTAATATTATGAACACATTTTATACTGATTGTCAAGAATCAAGAACAAAAGTGACTTGTTTTGAACTTAAAATTAGGAAACATGAAGACAAAAGCCAGATAAGCCTTTGTGTAGATCAACCTCTTTAACTTGAATTATACAACACCAGTCGGCAAAAGCTTTACAGTTGCTGAAGCATATTAACTGGTAGCTACTACATGAAAGCTGGTAAATCAGATGGAACAATGAAAGGATAATTTTGATTGGCTAAATAATAAATATCCCGGAAGTTAGAACCCTCCAACCTGAAACTGTGTTTTCTTATGAAGGACTTCACAGTATCCTAGACTTTCTCTACCTGGGCTTCTATTTATGATAATAATGAAAACTGTTTTTCTCTTCCCATCTTGTCTCATCATCATCTCTTACCTTCTCCCCTCCTTCCTTTATTTTTTGTTCCTTATTTTATGAGTATGACTGAGATAGTTTTTAAAAAGATTGGAATGTTAGTCACCATTATTTTTTTTTTTTTTACACTGACTGAACATATCGTCTCAGAAATGGGAGTTTAATCAGAGCCTTATTGTGAACTTCCAAGAAGTGACCTGAATCATCCCCATTTTAAGGGCATATTTGATACACAAAATAAAAACACATAAAAGGTCCAGTCATTACAAAACCATTTGCTTTGTAATCAGTTATTTAGCTGCTTGAAGCTCCTTTTAAAATATCATTGGAGAAGGTGAAAACATACTTGCTCAATGCAGAAACCCTCCAAAGCAAAGACTCTAAACATTTTATTCCGAATATTTGCTGTTTCAGTTGCTGATACGTCTAACTTTTCATCATACAATTCAAGTTCTTTGCACCACACTGTTCTTGAATCCACAAAATATTTTCACTTACAGCTATATACAATCCATCGTTTAATAATGCATTTAATATGGCAGAGACACTTTTCTTAAACACCGTGAAAACTAAGGGTTCATTTTGTCATTGTAGAATGGGAGATGTTCAGTTGCTCCAAATTTTACCTTGGATAACCTTGAAAAACAGTTCTCCATTTAACACCCTGTGTTTTGCTTGTCTTGCAGTGGAGTGAATTATCTTAGTTACTGGAGTGTTATGTGACACCAGTCGTTCTGTCTGCTTTAAAAATAGCTCTATTCCCAAACCCCTTCAGTGGGGTGGCTTTTAGGACCCTGATTTTTTTTTTCTAATCTATAGCTTAGCCCTCGAAGTAGTGTTGCCTCTTGCTGTTTCCTTCTCTTTATCCCCATGGTTTCAATTATATATGCAACTCTTGGCTTTATTTTAAAACAGTTGTGCATTGCTGATGAGCCCTGAAGTCACCAGGGGTGGCTGGTGTCAATAGTGAGTCTATTTTCATCCATAAAGCAGTTTACTTCCTGTATGATGAAAGGTGCTAAAGTGAAACCTGTCTCCTATTATACCCCCGGGGGTTAATTGCCAAGGGTGTGATGGCAGCACACTGATGAAGGGGCTAAGACTAGAGCCGGCTGCTCAGGGTTATGCTGAGGAGTAGGGCGTTCTCCACGTATTTTGGAACTCTTCATAGGAAAAGCATCAGGGCATAGCACATCTAATTCTTTTGATAGCACAGCTGTGTACATAAACTCCTGCATCATGGTTTCTGCTCAGAGGCTACGCTCTTAATTTTCTTATAAGTCTTTACAGCCATTATTGTTCATTTAAACCTTGGCAAGAAAAGTATTACTAGTTCCCAGTGTACTAGACGATACCTTCCTTTAGACAGTACTTCCTCTCATGGACAATTATGACTCCCAAGGAGAGAAGACTATCAATATTGTTTATTTATTTTATATAAATAAAATTTGTGTATACATGCACATATATTTTTATTCCAACCCATCTCAGTGCTCTTAATAGCTGCTTTTTGCCCATAGGCAAATATAAAAGTATCTTATTAGAAGTCCTTCTGTGGCCCTCAAATAGCATTCCTTCCAGTTCTGCTTTTAAACATCCCCTCCAAATCTTCTTGCAATGGCCTGGAACCCCAGTGTTTGTTTTATGGCCTTATGCCCACCTGGATTCTGCTTCTCTGACTGCTGGAGACCATGTCCCATTGGAACAAGAGTGTCTGAAGGCTGTTGTCCCGGAAGGCGCTCAAGAACTTATCTTCCACAAGCCAAAGCTAGAAGCCAAAGCCATGCCCTTGCCCAACCTTGAGGCCCCAAACTCCAGGCTTAGATTAGCACGGCACCCCACACTTCACTCCTATGTGAGGGAAGATTGACTTTTACTTAGAACAACAACTCTCCTTTTATAACCCTGGAGAATTTAGTTGTGATGAATTAAAACAGGAGTATAAAGTATTTGCTCTGGTTCAGTCCTTAATCTTTGTCATGGTATTTCATAACTGAAATTATTGGATAAGAAAATTTTATAGTCCTTTATTTGTTGTTATGGACTGAATGTTCATGTTCTCCTAAAATTCATGTGTTTAAGCCTGATCCCACTGTGTGACAGTATATTGGAAATGAGGCCTTGGGGAGGTGGAATGATGGTTAGGTGAGGTCATGAAGGGGTCCTCAGGATGGGATTAGTGTCTTTATAGGAGACACCGGAGAACTTGTTCTCTCTCTCTCTGCCACATAAGGACACAGCAAGAAGGTGGCTTCTGGGGGCGCCTGGGTGGCTCAGTCATTAAGCTTCTGCCTTCGGCTCAGGTTGTGATCCCAGGGTCCTGCTCGGGCTCCCTGCTCGGCGGGAAGCCTGCTTCTCCCTCTCCCACTCCCCCTGCTTGTGTTCCCTCTCTCGCTGTGTCTCTCTCTGTCAAATAAATAAATAAAATCTTTAAAAAAAAAAAAAAAAGAAGGTGGCTTCTGCAAGCCAGGAAGAGCGCTCTCACCAGAACCCGACCATGCTGGCACCCTGATCTCAGGCTTCCAGTCTCTAGAACTGTGAGGAAATAAATTTCTATTGTGTGAGCCACACAGTGGTATTTCATTATGGCAGCCTGTGATGACGAAGGCACTTATATTGTTCCTAGAGCTAATATCCGATTTTGTTAAAACACACACACACACACACACACACACACACACAGATAACGACAATGACAAAACCAGTGAGGCATGTAATTGCGATATCAAAAAACAGGTTTGTGTCGATGGAGCTTTTGTTTAGCTCTTACCACAGTAATGCTGTGTAAGAATTCTTCCCCTAACTTAGTGGCTTCCAACAAGCATTTATTCTCATTGTTATGTAGGTCTGGCTGACTTACGATGGGCTACCCTTGGTGGCTCTGCTTCAGGGGGCAGGTTGGCTGGCTTCAAGCTTCAGGGAGAACTTGGATTTGTTCAAAGTGTTACATATTGGGGCCCAAGCTGAAGTGACAGTGTCTATCTAGTGCATGTTATTCTCATGGGGGACCACTGGATGACAAGATGGCCAGCCCAAACATGACCACCCATTTCAAGGCTGTGCTCCTGTCATCCTTGTTAACATCCCATTGACCAAAAGAGATCTTTTGTCCCACCATAGGCCATATATATAATTTTATCATCTATGAATAAAACATGGGACCAATAAATCATTTCATAGCAGTAGGAAAAGTAAGGGATTATTTATTAGTGAAAAAAAATTAGTTTCAGTGGATATGTTGCTTTTATTTCTGAACTTGGAAAAATACCTAAAATATATTTCATTTTCCCAACTTAACCATGATAATGGCTCAAGAAAACCTTTTGAAGTGTCCACAGCTCACTACCTTGCTTGATAACCCCACTGTTTGCCACAATAAATTGAATCACCTTTAAAGGTTTTTTGTTTGTTTGTTTGTTTTTGTTTTTCATTTTTTGGGCTTTGATAATGATAAAGATTTTACTGAGGAGGAAAATGATCACTGTCAGGTCGTAAAAGAGTGCAAATCATATAAGATATTTTATGCACATCACACACATCACATAAACATGTTCACAACCACAAACATAGGAGACAGGTGATACTATTCTGCTAATGTTTAGGGAAGGAAATGGAGAGCAAGAACAAATGGGTAATACACATGTTTAGGACACAGTGGGGAACTATGGTATAATCTGACTCTAAATGTGGCCTTTTCTGTTTCAAGGAACAGAGACAAAATCAGCTTATTATAAGGATGCTTTGGGAAATAAGGAAGGTCAGGAAACTGTCTTAACAGCTGAATAACCAAACATCAAGGAGACTGTAATGTCACTTTGGAGAACCGCAGTCACAGAATCTGATTTCATGGGTAATCGGACCATTGAAGTAGACACAAGGCAGCAGTGGATCTACCATTATAGATGTTCGTTCCACCATTCCTAAGAATTAAAACTGCTTTCAGTCCCTGCTTCTACTGTTACGTCTACTCCCTAGGGATAGATGATTTTCCTTTTAATATAAACTTTCCAAAAGAAAGTGTTTGAGAAGGCAGCTGGTCACCATTATGTATGAGAGAATCAAGTTCTTAACTCTTCCCATGCCTTTAACATGGTTTTTAGTCTTTGATGCTCATGCTTGTATAGTCGTTGTGGCCAGGGGGATAGAATATGCTCATTGCCTAGGCCCACAGGGGAAACGACACCAATAAACACACAGAACTTAGGAGAAGAGAGTTTTCCCAAATTCTCTTGGGTATAGTGTTAGCAGAGGAAGGACACTTGAATCTGGAATGCTAAAACACAGCACATGTTCACAACAAGCAGTGGTCTAATCCAGTCTTTTTTTTTTTTTTTTTAAGATTTATTTATTTGAGAGAGAAAGAGAGAACGGGGGAGGGAGGGGCTGAGGGAGAGGGAGAGAGAATCTTAAGCAGACTCCCCACTGATCTCCGAGCCCAACCCAGGGCTCAACTTCATGACCCTGAGATCATGATCTGAGCCGAAATCAAGAGTTGAATGCTCAACTAACCGAGCCATGCAGGCACCCCTACTCTAGTTGTTTTTAATCTTGATTGCGCATTAGCATTACCTGCTTGGCTTTGTGCGTGTACCTTGTCCTGGGTCACACCCCAGAGCAACTGAACAGGACTTCTGCATTTTTGGCTCCATTGGCATGGTTTTAAAAGCTCCTCAGGTGATGTTAACGTGCAGTGAGTGCCAATAGCCGAACTAAACTATGAATATGCAGTATTTGCCAGTTCTAGAGGGAGGGGTCTGAGTGGTATAAGAGTTCTAGAGCGTGTTGGGAGGTATGAAACTGGATGAGAGTGTGAGGGATTGAGTGGTAGCCAGAGGCCAGGTCCTATGCAAACTGTTTGCAAAGTTTGGAGCTGTGTGATCTGTGATCACACCAATAAAGAATCTCTCTACTGTTCAGGAAATGGCTCGTAGTGTAGTGCCCAATGCTTTCCAAGTTGTCCACTGGCAAATTTAATAACTAATGAGTCAGGGAGGGTTCTGTAGCTTTCATTCCTATGTCACATGGCATATCCATACTGACCATGGACATACACAGGCAGTGTCCCCAAAACCATAATCCAATTCAAGGGGTGGCAAGATTTCAGGTCTGGGGAGAGGAAATTCAGTTACCAGACTGGGGAAGAGAGGTTTGAAGAACTTCACATCAGACCATGGTAGAAGCTACTATGGCTATAGGCGGCTGGCTCTGAGTTGTCATAGTTTCCCACTACCTGTAAATCATGGGTAACAATAAATGTACCGATGTTCATATCACATAGTCATGGATAGATTGTAAACTCTTCTCACATAGTCACTTTTGTCTTTGCAACAGCCTGGTGAATCCAGCAGGTTTAGTCCCAGTTTTATTGATAAGAAAACAGAAGTACAGTAAGACTGAAGGTTGTGACAGTGAGTGCTGGAGTGGGGGAGAGAAGCTTGTTTTTCTCTCATTCCCATTCAAGGTCACTTTATCGAATTGTCTCCACCCGCCTTAGTTTTTTCCATGACAATCTCTGATCCCCATGAAACCTATCATAGAGAAGAAAATGGAAGCACAAGGGGATTAAATAAAATTTAGATCAATTTTTAAATTTACTTTGACTGAATCTGGCACTGTTGGTGGAAGATGTAGATTCAAATCCTAATGATTCCAATGTTGTTACTCCCTCTTAATGTATATGATCTACTTACTTCTCTTTCATTCTCTGTCTCTCTCGCTCTCACTCTTTTAATGCAGCTTTCTTTTTTGCCTGTTACATATTTGAGGAGTTCGATGAGAAAAAAAATCTCTGGTTTTCATTAGTTATGTGCCAAATACACAGACTGGTGTATATGTGGCAGGAATGAATGTTGGTCTCAAAACTCAGATGTGGAAGAAATGTAACTCTGGTTTCTTGCCATATTTTGGAGCTGTACTCCAGATCAGCACTGTCTAACAGAAATATAATGTAAGATACACATGTAACTTAAAACTTCCTAATAGCCACTTTAAAAAGTAAAAAGAAACAAGTGAAGTTAATGATATGTTTTATTTAACTCAATGTATTTAAAAAATGATTTCAATGTGCAATCAATATAAAAAATGTTAATAAGGCATTTCACGTTCTTAATAAGAATGTACTAAAGCTTCAGATTCTGGTGAGTATTTTACACTCGTAACACATCTGAAATCAGATGCCCGATTTTCATGGGATACAGTGAACTGTTGCCCTGTCAAACAAAGTTGTGTTTAATGGAAAAATAGTCTGCCCTGCTTCGGTTTTAAATTAAAATGAAAACTAAACAAAATTAAAATTTCACTTTCTCAATCATGCTAGCCACATTTCACATTCTCACTAGCCACCCAGTCACCACAGTGGACAGCACAGCTTCAAATTATGAAAAATATTCTCTTCTTGGATTTCCCAAACAATTCACAGCTGTTCAGCCTTACTGTTGAAGCCAAAGAAAGGTGGGGTGTGTGTGTGTGTGTGTGTGTGTGTGTGTGTGTTTTCCAGTGGTTGTCTTTGAAATATTTTTCTCTTGGAGTTGGGTTGAAAATGACTAGAGGGGCGCCTGGCTCGTTCAGTTGGTAGAACATGCAACTCTTGATCTTGCGGTTGTAAGTTTGAGTCCCACGTAAGGTGTAGAGATTACTTAAAAATAAAATTAAAAAGGGGCTCCTAGGTTGCTCGGTCAGTTAACCATCTGCCTTTGGCTCAGGTCATGATCCCAGGGTGCTGGGATGGAGCCCCATGTCATCGGGCTCCCTGCTCAGCGGGGAGTCTGCTTTTCCCTCTCCCTCTGCTGCTCCCCCTGCTTGTGCTCTCTCTCTGTCAAGTAAATAAATAAAAAATCTTAAAAAAAAAAATCTTTAAGAAAAATAAAATTAAATTAAAAAAAAAAAAGAAAACAACTAGAATCTTCCTCTAAGGGGCACCTGGGTGGCTCGGTCGGTTAAGCGTCTGCCTTCGGCTCAGGTGGGTCATGATCCCAGGGTCCTGGGATCGAGTCCCCTGCTCCTCCCTCTCCCTCTGCCCCTCCCCCCTCCACGCATGCTCTGTCTCTCATTTTCTCTCTCTCAAATAAATAAAATAAAATCTTAGAATCTTCCTCTAAGATGCTCTCTCATCTGTGCCCCGGGAGCCACATTAGGACAGACTGAGGGTGTGCCTTGTCCCATGTGGCAATGTGATGCCACCATATCTGCACCTGGTGTCAATAGACCTGCCCTTCCTCTTCTAGGAAAAGTTTTGGTCCTTTTACTTATTTATTTATGTACTTATGTATGTGTGTATTTATTTACTTAGTTACTCATTTATGTTTGCATAAATATTAAAGAATTATTTTGTTATGATTTTAAAATAATTAACTAAAACAAAATCAACAATGTAGATATGTTTGTTTATTTTTTTAAGATTTTTCATTTATTTACTTGACAGATAGAGCACAAGCTTATAACATATCTAGTAAAGTTTTAGTCTTTTTAGGGCTCAGAACCTGAGGTTAAGTTCATTTCCAAAATTCTACAAGGAGGTCACGATTTTCTTCTGCTGCTAGGATCTATGGAACTACCCAGGACAGTGAAAGCAGCCCATAGGACTCTTTCCAACAGTATCATCACGGACATCATGTCACCACTATTTTAGAAACTCACTGTGACTTTTGAGTGTCTGCTTCGTATCTCCTTGCTGTTTCTCTCTCGGGGTCATGGGCTTTTGTCTCAAGATCACTTGGCTCTAATTCTTGTCTGTGATTTGTTACCAGTTTGTGTTGCATTTCGGGTGCTGGATGGGTGTTCTTAGAAATCCCCAGATGAGCCCCTCCATGCAGTGGCAATGAATCTCAGTAATCGTGTTTTTCTGTATCTGAGCTTAATTTATATGTTAAGCCTTCTTTTTGTGAGATTCCACACATTTAATCAGCTAATTTTGGACTGATATGCCCTACTTTTCCCTGGGGTTTCATCTTGAAGTTTTAGAAGGGGGCTGATAAAGTGCCAGGATTTAAAGCTGGGCATGAGTTACCTGATCCTATGCATGTGGATCCTGTAGGGACCTCCTTCCTTATTTCCAAGCCCTAGGCTCTTTCATATCTCTACAGAGACAGCATACACAAGGCTGCTACCTTCTCATTTGGGGTCCTCTGAAAACCCATTAAGCACAGTGTTCTCTGGAGGCATGTAGGACATGATTCTCCCTCACCCTCTATCTTACCGAAGTGCATAGATGCAAGGTGGCCATCTCATGCCCATCTGCTCAAATACATCGACACATCCCAGGCCCCAGGGTGACTCTGGAGTCCTCTTGCTTTCTTGGTAGGCTGCAGTAGGGAATGAAACTCAGTTACTTCTGCACTTGGATTCTCCTATATTTATTTGTTGTGGTTGTTGGTGGGGTGATGTTGAGGGTGGTGGTGATGTTTAACTATTTCTTTCTCTCAGGACTACACCTCTGTCTAATATTCTTGCTTCTCCTGTATCTTACTTTCTCCATCCAGTCCAAGAAAATATTATCTAGACTCAGAGATGGAGAAAGTGGCTTAGATACTTCACTTTATTTTATAAATGTATTTTCAATGTGCGGAATTCAGATTTTGAAAAATCAAAAATCAGGATTTTGACTATTTCCATTAAGGTTGTAAGCCTGGGTCACCCTCCTTCTTGTCTGATTGGGGAGGGTAGGGCAGGCTTTCAACATAACAAAAAGTATTTTAGGGAAAAATACTGGTTAATATCTCAAAATATTGTCCCACCATGCAGAAATTAAGAGGTGATTTATTTTCAAGAGCCCAAGGGATCCATTTGAAAACACTGTGTTCAGATTGAAAATGAAACTCTGATTGGCCTATGTCTCAGCTTTACTATATTGTTAAGCTTTCTTCTATTAAAAAAAATTCTTTTTTTTTCCACTGTCCTGTAAAAGTGGATGAAACATCAAGGGAAAAGAATTGAGAGAGAAAATTTTGGTTTCCCTTAGAAACAATGACTTTTACCAATTTCTTCCAAGTGATTGGAAATTTAAGTATTGTTTTACCTCATTCAACATTATTATTTCCACAATTAGCCAAGTAGAAACTTAAAAAATAATTCTAGGGAATGTGAACAAGATTAAAGTTTTTTAAAAACTTGAAATTCAGGTGGTAATTGGATATCAGTGTGTGGAGTGTGTTTTTCCCTGATCTTAGAAATTATTGGGAAAGTATAGGTATTGGATTAAGCAAAAAAAAAAAAACAAAAACAAATGAAAACACTTCTGATATTCCACAAATATATTCAAAGTAAACAGAAAATACACAAGACTTTTCTCATTCTACTTTCCTTGGGTTATTGTCCAGCACTGAGATTTTTCCACCAGAGGTATGACAATGAATGTTGTTGTTGTTGCTGTTGTTGTTGTTCTTCTTATTATTATTTTTTTAGAGAGGGAGAGTTGAGGGAGGGGCAGTGGGAGAAGGAAAGAGAGAATCTTAAGCAGACTCCATGCCCAGGGTGGATCCCGATGTGGGGCTCCATCTTATGACCCTGAGATCATGACCTGAGCCAAAATCAAGAGTCAGAAGCTTAACTGACTGAACCACCCAGCCTTCCCAATGAATGGAGTTTTTTAATGTAAAATTTCAAGATTCTTGGAAAGTGACTTGTAGCTATAAAGGTTATTGACTTGGCAGGCAATTTATTTTGGTCTAGGTGAGTTATCAAAAGAGATCAATGTAAACAGATATATGCATTGCAAAATATCTGTGTTTTCAGAAAGAAATATTTCCCTTTGGTTTGTTATTTTGAGTTTTTCATCTAAATCTGACAGTTAAGTATTTAAGTCCTTTTAAGGTACCACAAAACAGAGTACTTTTGTAATTATTTTTGTACTTTTGTAAATTTAAGATATTTTATTTTTTTTTAAGATTTTATTTATTTGAGAGAGAGAGAGCATGGCGGGGGGAAGGACAGAGAGAGAGGGAGAAGCAGACTCCCTGCTGAGTGGGGAGCCCAAATGCGGGGCTCGATTCCAGGACCCTGAGATCATGACCTGACCCGAAGGCAGATGCTTAACTGATGGATCCACCCAGGTGCCCCCAATTTAAGATATTTTAAGTACACTTCTTAAATGCATACTACAATTGATTTAGTAATATTGATTTTTAAGTAAGATATAAAATTTTTTTAAAGATTTATTTATTTATTTTAGAAAGAGAGAGAGAGAGAGTGCATGTGAGCAGGGGGAGGGGGCAATGGGAGAGAAAGTCTTAAGCAGAGCCTACTCAGAGCTTGATCTCACGACCCTGAGATCATGACCTGAGCTGAAACCAAGAGTCGGACACTTAACTGACTGTGCCACCCAGGTGCCCCAAAATATAAAATTTATATTTGGAGATAATTTGAGGAATATGTTCATACCCCTTTTAGCTGAAATGGTTATATGGAAATGGGTATAGCTTTTTGTGTGTGTGGATTGAATGGGAAGGTGGGAAAGAAGGCTTAAATAGCCACATATGAAAAATATCAGTCTGAAACACTGATCATTTTCTTCAATGTCTAATCGCATTTACATGGATTTGGAGGAAAATGTGAAAGTTCAATACTTTTTAAAATTATTGAAGTACAATATTTTCTCATTGTCAGGGTGAAATAATTAGTTTCTCCAGTAATGTTTTGATTTCTTACCTGTTCAACTAATTTCTGCGGGCAATTTCTCAATGCTGACTGGTTGAGAAAAGTTAATGTGCATTCTAGGAATATGTAAGAGTAGGGCTGTTGACACGTAGAAGTTAAATGGAAGCAGCAGAGTGCAGTAGACAACCAAGATTTTTACACTTTGTGTTAAAAAAAGGGTGGTTTATTTTTGATAAACTTTTAAGTAATAAAAATAAGACATATTTATTATTAAAAACTGGGTGGGAGGACATACAACAAGACAAAAAAATCAACCATATTCTCCCTTCCAAAGGAAAGTCATCGTTGTTATTTTGGCATATTTGGCCAAGTATTTTTCTGTCTGAAATTAGATTTTTCTCTCTTTCTTTTCTTTTTTTTTCCTCTTTATTTTCTTATTTGTTTATTTGGCTGTGATAATGCTGTATTTATAACTTCTTATCCTTTTTATTTACTATCATGCACATACTTTTATGTAATTATAGACTCACCCTACATGGTTAAATAATATCCCATTCCATGAACATGCCACAATTTTCTGAAAAATCCCACTAAAGTTAGATATTTAGATTATTTTTATTTCTTTACAGTACTAAAAACTCAGTTGACCATTTTTTGTGTGTTTCCTTGGGACAGCTTCCAGGACTTGAAATTATCAGATCAAATGATACTAACTTTTTTTAAGGTTTTATTTATTTATTTGAGAGCGAGAGAGAGAGCACTAGAGAGAGTGCAAGCATGAGTGGGGGACAGAGGGAGAGGGAGAAGCAGGCTTATGCCAGGCTCGATCCCAGGACCCTGGGATCATGACCTGAGCCAAAGGCAGATGCTTAACATTTGGAGCCACCCAGGTGCCCCTAAAAGATACTAACTTTTTAAAAAGGGGTCTTCCTCTGTATCGTGAAAATATTTAGCAAAAATGTTTTACCAGTTTACACTCCCTTCCAAAGAGATATGAGGACACCTAATTTCTTAATCTGGCACATAAAACTGAGTGTGGATAAATTGTTTATTTATTTATGTTTTTTATTTGAGAGAGAGAGAACATGCGTGTGCGAGCAGAGAGAGGGGCAGAGGGGGAGGGAGAGGAAGAGAGAAAGAATCCCAAGCAGACTCAGTCTGAGTTGGGAACCCAACTCGGGGCTCAGTCTCATGACCCTGAGCTGAAAACAAAGAGTCAGAGGCTTGACCCACTGAGCCACCCAGGCACACCTGAATAGTTTATTTTATAAATTGCTTTGTGTAACCAATATTTTGCTCTAGAGATACTAGAATTTGAAGATAACATCAATCTTAGCATGTTTGAAAAATAATGCTGACTTCATGAGCTAACATATATAAGAAAATGTTTTTATATTCTAGGAAAGCTGCCATGTGGGTTTGAATACATAGTTCATATGTGTTTCATATAAATATGTGATATATATTTTATATATTGTATATAATATATGCAATGTAGATCTATTTATATCTTTTTATTGATATTCATTTGTGTATTTTTACTATGTTCATTTTTTACATTCAGTTTTTACTGAATTACATTTAGTTTGATTGCAAACTAAGACAAATACAATAAGAATTTGAGTTTTATTGCAATAATCTGTTCTTGGAGTCTAGATTCTGAGCGAGAAAGAGAACAAGAGAGTGTATTTAATACTACCTGAAATGAAATTTGTTTTCCTCAAGGGAAGCAATTATGGATGCTGCATGACACTTAAAGTTTTCTAGGATATATTAGATTATTTCATTCTAAATCCTCAATTTTTATTTCCACATGTTGTGTAATGCATCAGAAAGACACTATTGTGTTTTTGTTTATAATTTCTCAATAGGGGAATCTCAACACATTTCCATTTCTTTTGTAGGTTCCTTTCATTTAACAAAATTTTCTAGTTTTTAATTAATAATGTTGACTTCCATATAAATTTTTAAAAGCAGTCTAATTATTTTAGCTTAATATTATGTGCCTGAGTTTTGGTAATAACAGAATTAGTGATATCAGTAGTTTATTTACTGAATCATCTAAAAAAGTAATTTGTGTATTTTTTTATATTTATATACAATTGGGGAGTTTAATATTTATGAAAATAATAATGATTGACTATTGGTTTTTCTAGTTTCTCCTAAAAGCCTTAGGCTTATAGTTATCAGTGGTGCACTTCCAAGATGCAAAGTCATAAACTTACCTTCCATCCTCTTTAGTCATCTGAATATTTTGCATCCAGCCATAGGAAGCAGCCTGAAACCTCTAATCGAAATCAAAGATTACGCCACAGGGATGCAATATCTCTAATTTGTCTTGGAATGATGCAGTAGCTTCCCTTGACTGCTGTGATTAAATTCATTCTAGTTTGTTCAGTTAATGAGAATAGCACATCTTAACCCATAAAAGATATTCCTTTTTTATGGCCCCATGACTCTGAGCAGATTGGCATCATTATCAGGAAATAATATTTAGTAAATGAATGCATGTGAGTGGCACTAGGCTAAGATCCCTACACATCAAGTCACAAGACTATATTCCTTTACCTTCAGCTTCTGGCTTTCCAAAACACAGCCATTGCTCAAACATGTATAGAGATACAGTAAATATGTGGTACAAAACTCAAGGACAACCTGAAATTTAGGAGCAGTGAAAACAATTTGTCCTTGCCACTTAGCTGGAGATAAAGTTAGTCAACATCCTGAAAAGATGCAAAGCCAGTGGTGATAGATACATTACCTTGGTTTGGTGGGTTTAATGATCACTTTCATACATTTCTGCACTTGTAATTCTGAGGTGGCGAGTCACTTAAAAGGATGGTTTCTTGTTGCAATTTTAAGGCTAGTGTATTCCGTGATAGTAGGCTGAGGAGAAAAAGTTTATGAAATATGGGTTCCAAGCTATGTTGGTGGAGTTTAGGGTTGAGGGAGTGGAGTCCAGCTCAGTAGGTAATTGACCACGCTATGGTACCACACGGACCTGGTTCTGTTCTGGCAGCATCGTCTGCCAGTTTTAGGACTTGGGGACATATTACTCAATTTTCCTTTAGTCCTCTCATCTTTAAAATGAGTATTGATAAATATCATTGTCTTCATGAGTTTTGGGGACGGATTTTAAGTGAGACAATGTATGTGAGATGCCAGCACATAATAAGGATTCAATAAGGGTAGTGGCTAATTAGCTTTAATTATCCAATTTATTTCTTATTAGTTATTATATTAATTATTTTCCTGCCACTCAACTGTCACTTGACATCTCTCCCTTGTTTTCCGTCTACTTAACTGGAAATCATCAGATTGAATATGTCTAGAATTATCATTAGGTGTGCTATATTCCCTAGATATTGTGTCTGCACAAGTTGAACTATTGCAGAACATCTCTTCTACAGAGTAACCTCTCTATCCCCCTGCTATATTCTGGATTAAGAATCTTATGCCTTTGCCCTAGCCCTTTCTCTCTTGCCTCATGTGCATTGCCAAGAACTCAATGCTCTCTTTTATTCCTAACTCCCTGCATTTACATATAAGAATTGGAATAGTCAGGGTGCAGATGACAAAAGGATGGTCAGGACCTAGAGGTTACAAATACAGATTGGGGGAGATTCCAAGAGAAAGAAAGAAGGAATGATGCCTGGGTGGCTCAGGCGGTTAAGTGTCTGCCTTTGGCTCAGGTCATTATCCCAGGGTCCTGGGATCCAGTCCTGAATGGGGCTCCTTGCTCCGTGGGGAGCCTGGTTCTCCCTCTGCCTGCCGCTCCCCCTGCCTGTGTGCAAGCTCTCTCTCTCTCTCTCTGACAAATAAATAAATAAAATCTTAAAAAAAAAAATCTAGGCAGGGAAGCAGTTGCAGGGGCAGAAAATCAGGAGATAAGCACAGACTCTAGCAGGTGAGGAAACACAAAATCAGGGGTAACTAAGGAACAACTGGTCAGAGTAAAGTACTCTATCCTAGGGATTCCAGTAGCAGGTAATAGGAGAAACAGCCATGGGCATTGGATTTAGGATATCACTCTAGATTTTGAAAGGCATTGATAAGGCAACAAAGGGTTTTGGACCAGAAACACAATGGTTACAATGGAGATATATCAAGCTGAGTTTGATTCATCAGATCCAGTCATTCAAACAACCTTGGCTGATCCCCTCCATAGAGGTGGCCAGGCACTGAAGAGCCACTGAGTGCTGGAATTAAAGCAGTGAACAAGGCAGACAACATCTCTGCCCTCTTTGTGGAACTTAATTCTAAAGAGTTTGGTCAAGGTTCCTAGTCTTAGAAGTGGGAGTACATAGAGTACAAAGAGTGAAGTTGGATCATAAAGATGAAGGCAAGAGTCTAGTTTAAGCAGTGGGATGCCGGACCAGTAGTAATTTTGCCTTGGCCTCAACTTAGAAAGGAATGGGGAACTTTAAATTCCTTTAGTCTGGGGCTGGGCTGGTTCTGGAGTAGGGGATAATGGGGATAGTGGGAATGGCATGTTTAAGCAGCTTTGTGTATAATGGTCAAGGAAAAACAAGCAAGGAGTACAGTAGATCACGGCCAAAAATCTATATACTTCTCTTTTATTTCCTTCTTTCTTAGATATGCTGAATTTCTTTCAAGTGCTCCCATAGAGCATCTACAGAAAAGCAATATTAGAAATATTAAGAAAAAGGATAACTTTTTAAGAGTATCAATTTAAGATACAATAGAGGCCATTTTCTAACAACAAACTTAATTTGTAAAAAACGGGTAACATATGAACTCTAGAATGGCAGTTTTTAAAGGGAAATTTCCATAGTTAAAGTAAAAATCATTGGAGTGGTGCCAGCTAATATCAGGAATTATGCTTTAGAAATGCACAAGAAAGAGGCAATTACTGGTGTCCAAATGAGAGGTGACAGTAATAGAAGATTCAGATTTCAGTGTATTGTGAATTTAATAAATAAGTTATAAAATTGCCATTCACTGACTAAACCTGATTTTTGACATCAAACTTAAAGCATGGTATATATAATGTACTACCAACTTTCTAGGCAGAAGTGTCCTCTTAGATTTGCTCAGATCCCCTCAGTTCTTTCATCTGTATGACTGAGACAGTGTGTATAGGTTCATATTACAGGAGACTCGGTTAATTTGTGAGCTAACTTCAGGACTACACCATCTTGTTTATTCTTTACAACAAGCATGTTTATTAAAAGTATTATGATGGGATGTGTTTAATTTTAAGACATAATGCAGAAAACCTTGAAGGTAAGCAAAACACTCTGGAGCTTACCTTAGAAGCAAGAAGGTTTGCATGTTAAGAAAGCTGTATTACACACTTGCCTTTTGTTATTTGAGTTTAGCTCAGTTCCTAAACGTTAGTGTGCAGATGACTGTACAAGATTTAAAATCCAAACATGTATATAATATGGATGATATAGGGATTTTACAGGCTCATTTCAACTATATTTCATTTTTTCTATTCATGCTGACTTTGGACAATAACTACCAAGAAAGATTTCATTCAACTGTCTGTGGTCGGAATAAAAACGTTTGTTTCATTTTAATACAACTGGGTCCCATCTACAGAAAGAATACATTTACCCATATGGCTGTCCAGATGCTTAAATATGTCTATGCTAATAATGGAATCATTAATGCATTTATATTATGAAAATAGTAGAAAATACTGGAAAGCAATACAGAATTAAGTGGCATTTGGAGGAATATGAGAAGTCTTTCTTACCCATTAAATTCAGACCCGAAACTTGTTCTCTAATTCCATTGTTATACTCACAAGTTTGGGTTTGGATGGGTGTGTCAGCCAGGATCCAGTTAACAGACAGAAACCACTCCTGTTATTTTAACAGAGGACATTTTAACACAGGGAACTGTGATTCAGGTTTTGGAGAACTGAAAAAGAAAAGAATGCAGGTAGCAATGGCATCAGCTACTGGCCACGCCTGACGCTGGGAAAACACAGAGCAAAGATCTGATTTACTAAAATTTAGAAGCGTGCAGGATTTGGGCTTCATGGGGCTGGGACTCAGATCTCCAAGGAGGGGGCACTTGATGGGCTAATGCTCATGTCTCTGGGATAGCACAAGGGGCCCCATAGCACTGAGTCCCAGACCTCTGCCGGCTAGTGGGGGCTGGTATTTGTATGGCAGGGGTGCGATGAAGCTGATTCTGTAAGTGTTAGCGGAAAAACGCCAACTGGATTCAACAGCTGTTACTAAAAAGGAGTGCTGCTGTGAGGAAGCAAGTCTGGGGTCCTGCTAATGGGAACAGTAAGTCCACAGGAAGCAAATAGGAATGAATAAGTCTTTTTTCCCTACTCTAGTCCTGCTGTCTCCCTGTAGTGCTCCCTATTGCCAGATCCTAATGGGGAATCAGCCCGCAAAATGGAAATACGGCTTACAGAGTTTTAGCCTCAGCATTGCAAAGCAGAGTATAAAAGGGTGAGTAGGTGTAAATCTGAGAAAATAAATCTCTAAATAATTGGCACAGATGGTAATATTTCTCCGAAAAGAAATGTGTAAAAGAAAGAAATTATCAAGATATTACTAATTAGTTATAATTAAAATATCTTCACTGAATTTCAAGGATTAAAAAATGGACAAGCACAATGGTTAAAGTAAGGCAACAGGAAAACATCTTGTATTTCCATTAAAGTATAATTTTCCTTATAGCTCTTTTATCTTTGCAAAATCTCTTTGCCCTATTGAAAAAGTATTTTTCAAAGATGTGAATTATGACATAACAAATAATAATTGCTGTCTACTATTGACTATTTGGACAGTGTAGAATTGACATTATACAATATTCAACATTTCTAAGAGTGCTGAAGACATCCTCTCTAGCGAGGATAAAGGATATTTATTTTTTTCAAAAGAGCAATAATATAAATATTGAACATCAAATTATTTTAATGATAGTATTTTCCTAACATGAAATATATAACTTTCTCATAAATGGACTTAGAAATAGTGACTGTGGTTCTCTCTACAAAAAAAAAAAAAAAAAAAAAAAAGGAAAAAAGAAAAATGAAAAAAGCTGGTTCACAAAGCTGTAAGAACTATTTGGAATCTTAACTTCAAAATATTCTAGAACCAACATAAAACCAGTGAGCTAAAATTCCTTTTGCTTCAATTGTATTATTTAGAGCTAACTTCAAAGAAAAAGAGTTTTAATAAATGCTCAGGATGTCTAATAGGCTCTTTTAGCTCATACAGTTCAAAGAAGTAGACTGACAGTGGCATCTACCATTCCTAGCTATACGTATTCTAATGTTTTGCCAATTTCCTTCATGATTTCAGCTTTATACCAGTTTGTATTCATAAGTAATTCACTCTAAGATCTTTAGCTGTTTTAAAAAAATAACTGCTTAGAACCATCAGATTTCAGGGTTGAAAGGAATCTTAGTCTATTTGACTCAACCAAATTTGGTTGGGATTCTACCATGTACCTACTAAGCATTCTTGAGTTACGAGATGACATTTGAATGGGAAATAGAGATACATATACATAAGTATCTATATGTGTATGTATATGTACTTATATTTACATATATAAATATAAAGCAATTATAAGACTATGTAATGGGTACTACCACAGGGGTCTGGACAATGTGATATGGGGCAGAAGGAGAGGAAAAGACCACTTTTGTTTGGCTGGGGATGAATTGGGTTTGGAGTTGATAATTAATTTTGGCCTTGAAAATAAATGGATTTTGCATGCCAACATGAGTACAATAGGGCACTCAAGCCCAGCTCTCTCCAAACATTTATCAAACACCTCCTATATACAAATAATCGGTTAGATACTGAAAACACTAAGCTGAAAAAGACCTGTCTGCCTTATTGGAGCTTTCATCCTAATGGCTGAAGAGGCACATGCTGGGTAGTGTGAAGTCATGAACCAGTTGTGGTCAGGAATCAATGAGTATTTGGTATGACTATAGTGTAGATTCGGGGGCGGTTGGCAATTGGCAAGCAATTGAAGAGGAAGCGGGAAAGATGAACCAGGGATAGAATGTGGATGGATGGGTGCTATGCCACTTAATTGAGATGAATGTGTTTTAAAAAATCAAATGATATTTTCAGATTTTTTGTTTGCATTTTAGAAAGATACATTCAGTGGCAGTATATGGATGGGGAGAAAACAAGTGGGGAGGTCACCTAGGAGGCCAGTGTCTGTTCAAATGAGAGAAGAGGAATGCCTAAACAAAAGTAGTGACTGTTTGGATACATGCAAAAGCATCTTGACGTTCCTTCTGTCTTGGTATAGATGTGGAAATGGAGCCCTCTAGCAGTTAAATGACAAAATGATATGGCTATTTGGAAGAGGAAATGGAAGTAGGAGCGAAAGGTCTTGATTTCCAGCTGACCATTCTTTTTGTGGTATCATGCCTTTTGTCCCACCCATTGAACCAGAAAAATCGCCCTTATTAGGAATTAACCTACCAAAAATACAGCAGAAACGAAAACACTGGACTTCATCAAATCATAATTTTCTTTCTCAATATGGAAAACATATCAATTTCTAATAAATTGGAACACGTTGGAGGCTCTTTAAAGTACCTGCCATTCATCCATTCATTCGTTCAATAAATATTTGTTGAATGAACCCCTATCAGTTGCTACTACCTGGTCTCAATAAGGGAGATTATTAAGGTAATCTTGACACAGAAATTTCATGTAAGGGGAAGTGAAGGAAGTGATAATAATTTTTTGTGGAGGGAACCAGCCGAGGCTGTCTAATTTTGGAGGGAAGCTCAGAGTTAAACTCCTGAATTACGAGCACAAGCTGCGCTGGGAGCCATGTGCCCAAATGAAGTGATGACCCTCTGTCTCCCAGGGTTCTTTTTTTTTTTATCACCACCCTTTCCCCCAAGCCCAAGATGAGTCAGCCACAGTCACTGGCATAAATGCCTATTATTTCTACCTGAATGCTCCTCGGCTCTTAAAATTTTTTACCAAGAGGAAGGTAGCAGACTTTATTTTCTCTCCTTCTGCAAGAGGTATAGGGAGGATAGCTGTGAGATATGCAGGAATTAAGAGACGATAAACATGGATAACATGCCATAAGGGATAGATTCAGGAGTATGCCTCAAATATAAATATTACAGATTTATCCTGCCTCTGCCCTGCCACTTTGCTTTCATTATTAGAGTTGACAAGTAGCTTTTGATATTAAATTATTTAAAAATCAATAACATTCTATCATCTGATTGAACCATTGGTGTGATAACTCAGCTTTATTAGAGATTTCCTAAAGTAATGAATAGAAACACTCATGTTTGTTTTGTGATCCACCTCTAGGACAACCATAATATGCTGTAATACTATTTTAGTAATTTATTGTCTGAATGGATTATAAGACTCATAAAAATCTCCACAGAGCTGCAGTTGTGCACCCTAACATTTTGCTGAAGTTAAAGATTCCCTAAATCCTTTTAATGTGGCATTATTAAATACAAGTGCAATAAATCTAATAACTAAAACCTATTATTATAATGATTTATTTCTTGATCATTTTTAGTGTAGTACTATTAAATGTGCTATTGGGTTCAAATGCCTAATTAAATTGAACCCAGGCTTACTTCATCTCATAATCATTAAGTATCTTATTTAAATTATGGGCAAGTAATGATAGTTTTTCCTAAACACTTTCACCAGTCTTATAAAATAAACTCTGCATTTATCACATGGGAAAATGTTATGTTGGAAGCTTTTACTCCTCTGGTCAAATGTTTTCTCTCTATCAAAATGCCTCTATCTCTGAACATCACGGATGAAAGCAAGGCCAGAGAAGCAAGCAGGTAAGTTGAAGAGTAAAGGGGCAAAGGTTTGGGATTTGAACACAAGCTTGGAGAGTTTATTATTTTAAGTTTAATTAATTTTTTAAGGGGCTGAAAAATTGGAATGATAAAGTGAGATTAGAAGTAGACAAACTGACAGAAATAAGCAAAAACTTCTCTCACCTGAGAAGAAGGAAAGGGGGGCCCAAAGAACTGGCATAGAGGCACCTTTGAGGGTGCTTCAAATCATGGACAACAGGAAGAATATTATTGCTTTTTTACTGGTTTGCAAAGGTGGTGGGAGGTGGATGATACTATCTGATCTCTGGCATCACTTGGAAATAAGTGTAGGCCTTTCTTTTTCTCTTCTCTTCTCTTTTTCTTTTCTTAACGTTTCTCTTTTCTCTTCTCTTCCTTTCCTTTCTTTTCCTTTCCTCTTTCTTTCTCTCTTTCTTTCTCTCTTTCTTTCTTTCTCTCTTTCTTTCTTTCTTTCTTTCTTTCTTTCTTTCTTTCTTTCTTTCTTTCTTTCTTTCTTTCTTTCTTTCTTTCTTTCTTTCTTTCTCACAGTGATTGTGAGGAAATGCTATGTATATCTAGTGAGGAGAGCAAGGTATGTTAAATATCCTGCAATGTAAAGTATGGTCTTGCGCAAAACTGTCCCACCCATTCAGAATACTAATTGTGACCCATGCAGACATGCTCAGCCTATTTAGAGAGGAAACAGAAGAGATATGACTTAGAATTAAGGTCTTCTCTGTCTTCAATAGATATTTCTTTTTCAATGTCCTCAAGTGATACATGGAAGGTATTAACCAAGATAAAGAATAGTAAACTATCATGGAGAATTGAATACAAAGAGAAGGCAGAAAGAAGAAAGTAATATAGCTGGCAGCTAAAGAGTGGAAAGTGGATGAGGGGTTCTTTACAGGAATGGGCTGTTTGTAAGTGTAAGAACAGAGAGAGGAAGCTGGTTGCCTTAACCAATTACCCTCACCACTTACTGGTATGTTCTATCCCATTACTTTATGTCTATTGTCTTCAAATAGAAGTCTGATGCCTTTATTACTAGAATTGGGGAAATGCCTGTTTCAGGTTGGGTTTCTCTAAAGACCATCAGGAGATAAGGATTTGTGTGCAAGTGAATTATTAAGGAAATGTTCCCAAGGGTGACGGGTCAGCGAGCAAGGGAAGTAGTAGAGGAATTGGAAAGAAGTCATGCAAGGGGCAAAGGTAGGCAAAGTCCCAGCCTCCGTCTAGTCCTACAGGAATACTCTGGGCCTAAATTGTGCTAGAGTTTCTTCCAACTTGAAGCAGAGGAGCTGGGCTTTCACATTGCCATTCCCATCAGTCACTAGCATAAAACTACCCTGAGGTGACATAAACACCAAGATACTGCCAGTTCTCTAGTCTTCTGGGCAAAGCAGCTCTCAAAGCCTGAAGACAGTCATCCAAAGGGATGCAGGTGCAGATTTTGGAAAAGCAAAGCCCACAAAAGCCTGGGGGTGGGCACATAGAAATATTAATGGAGTCTCAGTAGACTCGGATGGAGCACCCATAGTTTTGTGCTGTAACTTTCAAAGTGCTAACTTTTACAAGGTTACATTGATCCAAATCAAGTTGAGGCCATTATCTGAATAATTAATTAAAAATGATCTTGAGCTGTACTACAAATATAGTTAAAAGAGAAAAAAAAATATTTCCTAATATAAACAGAGCAGATTCAGAATTACAGTGTTATTAAAGATGCTATTTGTTCCAGTGTTTTGTACTCCTTCTTAACTTTATATTTTTATATGACGAAATAGTTTTCCAATGAGAATATTTAATGGCATGTGCAAATGAGTTCTAAATGGTAACCACAGGGCTCTCAGGCAAGGGATCTTTTAAATCCTCAGTTTCTCTCAGTCAGACATATTAATCCATTTGAATTTCCCAAACCATGGATATTGGAAGCATAGTGAAGTTGAGTGTAGTTTGTAATCATATTTCTCTGCTAACATCTGGCTGCAAGAATCTCCTAAGTCTGATTCTGCAGCAGAACAATGGCTAGAGGGGAAGGGGAGGTTGTGATTATCAAATATCACCATTATCCGCTGGCATCCCCTTGTATTTCTCTTAGTTGATGCTTTGTGGCATTTGTGTATGTCTTAATTATTTGATTTTAATTGGCAATGTTATTGATTGTAAATCATTTTGACAGAAACTACCTTTTATCTTAAAGTTTAAATGTACCTAGAGGCTACTAAGAGATGCCTGTGTTCAATGAAAACATTAAAGTAATAGTGTGAGTAGCTGAAATGTGCCCCATTTGGTACACATTAGTTTCCCTCATGGTACAACTCAGTCAAAAAAAATAAATGAATGTAGCTGAAAACTGATGAAGTGTTCAGCTTCAAATGCAACAAATGTGTATTGAGCATCCGCTATGTGCAATATACAGTGATAGTTGTAGTAGGGGATACAAAATTAAAATAATAACCAATTTTTGCCAGCTAGGACTTCATAATATAGATGGACACACATACACACTAACTCTAATTCAAGCCAAATCATGATTATTCTTAAATCAAAGGCGTGAACAAATGACTGAGGGAACACCAGAATGGAGGAGATTAATTTTTTACAGAGGTGGAGATGAAGGAAGGGTAGGGCAAGTGGACATCAAGAAAGATTTCATGGAGACAGAGCCTTGAAGAAGAGTGTTGGGGGAGGGGAAAAACCATTAAAGAAAGACCACATGAATGGAATCTGCAAGGTAAGAAAGACCAATGGGCAACGGCGATCGGAAGAATTACAAGCAGTGTTTAGGAATATGACTCTGGTTGCACAGTATAGACTGAATTGGATAGTAATCAGGGTTTAGGAATTATAGGTGGGAAGACCATTTTGGAGTTTATGTGGCATTTTGGATCTAGAATCAATAGGGCTTAACATTGATGCAATTTAAGGATCTGAAAGAAAGAGTCAAACATAATTGAAAAATCTAGAGAATGGTGGTGTCATTGGATAGGATTGGGAATATGGTTGAGGAGCAAGTGATGAGTTGTATTTAGTATATATTGGATTTGATGTGTTGGTGAGATGTCCAAGTACAGATTTCCAACAATCCCGGCAATGTATATTTAGATCTGAAGAGGGACATCAGTGTGTGAATTTGATATGCGTGCCATTGAGGTAGTAATACAGGCAAGAGGCCATAATCAAAGGTAGCGAATGTGGAGTCATCCATAAGATGAGATGGCTAAAGGATATTGCACACAGTTCAAAGGAAAAGGGAGCTAGAACCGAATCTTGAGAAGAGTTTACATTTAAAATATGGGCAGATGAAGAGAAGCTCCCAAAGAAGTGTTCAAGAAAATACCAGGAGACTGTAAAGAGTATGTGGTCTCAGAGATAGCAAAAAGGGAAATACTTTTCAAGAAGTAGGTGACAACATTGGCCAAAGGAAGTAATTAATAGAAATTAAATTAGGGGCTGAGAAAAGGCCATTTGGGTTTTCTGATTGTATTTATTAGTTCTAATTTCAGTGGAGTGGTAGACCATAACCTGTAAATTCATCCATCCATCCATCCATCCACTCATTCATCCAGTAGTCATTCAGTCATTCTTTGGTGCTTACACCCAGGCCTGGCATGGTATTAAAGTGAGATTAGTGCTTGCTTCAGCAGCATATATACTAAAATTGGAATGATAAAGGGGCGCCTGGGTGGCTCATCGTTAAGCGTCTGCCTTCGGCTCAAGTCATGATCCCAGGGTCCTGGGATCAAGCCCCACATATGGCTCCTTGCTCAGCGGGAAGCCTGCTTCTCCCTCTCCCACTCCCACTGCTGTGTTCCCTCTCTCACTGTCTCTCTCTCTCTCTCTGTCAAATAAGTAAATAAAATCTTTAAGAAAAATTGGAATGATAAAGTGAGATTAGAAGTAGACAAACTGACAGAAATAAGCAAAAACTTCTCTCACCTGAGAAGAAGGAAAGGGGGGCCCAAAGAACTGGCATAGAGGCACCTTTGAGGGAGTTTCTTATAAGCGGGTCAAAAGCATCCTGAGCTTCAGTCGTGTAGACTGGAGGAAAGGGAGGAAAAGCAGAGGAAGCAGGCAGAACAGGGCCTGGGGCACTTCACACATGGCTAAGAGGAGTGTGAGTGCTGGGAGACAGGATAGTCTGTTAAATAGAAACATAGGCAGCAGTAGGATGAGGTCCCTGGAGAAAATTCCACAAAAAGAGGTAAATATTCAGATCTCAGTCAAGAGGACTGTGATGCAGGACAATGTCTTCATTCCAGAGAGATCCTAGACCACTTTTCTGGGTTTCCGTTGCTTTCTAACAAAATACTGCAAATTCAGTGGCTTAAAATGATAATGATTTTACCTCAGGATTTTGTGGATCTGAAATTTGGGAGGGTTCAGCTCACTAATTCTTCTCCTCTATGTCGTTATCAACTGACATCAATTGGCTGTGTCCTGCTAGTGGACGGGCTGGTCTGGAGGGTCCAAGACAGCTCCAGGCCCATACGGCATGCCTTTGTGAGGAGAGCTCAAAGGCTGAGCCCAGCAGGAACTGCCCACCAGAGCACGAACCCCTGGCTTTTCCAGCACGACGGTTTCAGTGTAGTTACTTTTCACACACGGCAGTTAGGGCTCCCAGAGAAAGTATTTCAAGAAACCCAGAAGGAGACTAAAGGCTACTATTCATGACCTAACCTAGGAAGACCCATGATACCACATTTATTGCATTCTATCAGTCAGGCAAGTCCTGAAGACCAGGCAGCCTGCAAGGGAAGGAGACTTAAATGCCACCTCTTGATGAAAGAACTGTGGGAGAATTTTGTGGCCATCTAGAGCCCATCAGAGCTGCTCTGAATAGCTTCCTCCTCCTATTGTATTTCCCGCCATATTAAAAACATTGGTATCTTCCAGAAGAAGAAAGTCTCAGGGGCTCCAGCTGTGAGGCACACACAGAAGGAGGGAGCTGACACAAGCTGGGAGAGAAGGAAAAGTTGCAGCTGCAGGAGGGAAAGAGAGAAAGCCTGGCAGGATAGCACTGATGGCATGGAGTTCAAGGCTCACGCTGTCCATTTATTCCTCTACGGCCTCTAACTCCATACTTGGTATCAAGCAAAAACATCAGAAAACAGCTCACTTGGAGTATTAGAGCTTAGCTCCTTGGAAAAAAGGACTCTGTGGTCAGGTTCCACCCTCAGCGGTGGGTTCAGGATGGTTTAAGAAAAAGACACATGAAAAGCTTATCTGCTTTTTTGGGGGAAACAGTGTCTGAAGATACTTTCTATTAAGCTTTCTTTGTTATTAATTTGAAAATGGGCTCTGAAAGCTGCTGTAAGTGAAGAGTAGACTGAGGCCTCGCAATTCAAAGTGTGTTCTACATACAGTTCGGCAGCGGCGGCATCACTGAGATTTTGTTAGAAATGGAGATTTTCAGGCCGAACCCCAGACCTAGAATCAATCAACTGTGCACTTTAACCACATTCTCGGATGTTTCCTGTGCAAACCAATGTTGAGACACTTGGGTCTAAGGGATATTTGATTATTCAGGTCACACTGATGGCCTCAGGCTGTGTTCCTTTGGATTTATTCCCCTTATAACACTTCAAATATTTTTTTTATTTACTGCTATAAGTTATATCATTATATTAATTCTACTTTGGCAAAGACTTCAATGATATATTTATTTCATAAGTAGTACCAGTAAAAAAAAGTTTGATTATTTGTCTTACTGATAAATAATTATGTGTTCTACCACTAATATTTCCCAAGTCATGTTCAGAAGATTAGGTCTCTGAGATATTAATAGATATTTTGTGAAAAGGGTTTCATGGTCACATCTTTTGGAAATACTAATCATTGTTTTCACTATACTAGTTAATAGGATATCTTTACACTAGGGATTCTCTAAGAAAGGCTAGAATTTGCAGCATGTCTTAGTCTGTCTGGGCTGCTGTAAGGGAGTACCATAGACCGGATGACTAATGAACAACTGAAATTTATGTCTCACAGTTCTAGAGGCTGAGAAGCCTAAGATCAAGGCACTGGCAGATTCTGTATCTGGTAAGGGCCCACATCCTGGTTCGTAGATGTCTGTCTTCTTGCTGTGTCCTCGGAAGGGCAAGGGATTTTTGGAGGTCCCATTTATAAGGGTACTAATCCCATGCACGACGGCTCTACCTTTATGACCTACTCACCTACGGGAGGCCTGATACTATCACACTGGGGATTAAGATTTCAGTATATGAATCTTGGGAGGGAGAGGTGAGGCAGATCCAAACATTCAGTCTATAGAACAACTTTTGGGGAGGAAAATTTTCCTCTACACTTCAAGGTTTTTCTGGCTGGTCTAAGAATTAAATTGACGTTAGACAAGATGAACAGGAGAAAAACAAATTTAATTCATATGTATGAGAGCTCATAGAAATATGAGCCTCAGAGAAGTGACCAAAGCAGGCAGCTTTTAAACCTTCTAGACAAAGAAACAATAATTTTGTGAGAGATTAACAAGGCATAGAACTTTGGTCTTGGGATAGTAAAGTAAATTGATAAAAAGCTTTGTTCAAACAGCCTTCTAGGCCCTGAATTCCCTGTCTCTGGTGATAAGGATGTCTCTTTACCTCCTGGTACAGTGAGGGCACCTTTCACATGGGAGATTTATTTCCTGCTTTCAGGGGGACAAAGGAGGGTCAGAGTGTCTTTTTTACATTTAAGTAACTTAAATTCAAAATAACCAGTGTTGCCAAAGTGATTTATTTTGAGGTGGCCTGCCCTGAACCCCATCATAGCACATTCGTAAACTATTTGTATAACTGAGCAATTAAAAGAAAAAAAAACGAAGGGCATCTTGGGATATTTCTCCAAGGAACATACATTTAAAAAACGCTTTCTAGATTGAGAAAATGACATAAACCATTGTTTGCCTCGTTTTCTAGATAGCAGAGAACACAGAGCTTTGTCTAGAGCCTAATTCTGTAGCTTTATTTAGACAAGATTTTTCCATATAGACTTAGTATCCCTTTTTATTTTTTGATTTTGGGATCATCATGTGTTATATTTGGGTTTTATACATTTGTTTTTCAGTGTAAGAACCTCAAATCCATTGTGAAGTTTAATTTTATTTGAGCTCAGTGCTTTATGTGGATGATTTATTCCACATAACAAACTTGTGAGATATGTACTCTTTTTTTAAATTTATTTATTTTTTAATTAACATATAATGTATTATTTGTTTCAGGGGTGCAGGTCTGTGATTCATCAGTCTTACACAATTCACAGTGCTCACTACAATACATACCCTCCCCAATGTCCATCACCCAGCCACCCCATCCCTCCCAACCCCACCACTCCAGCAACCCTCAGTTTGTTTCCTGAGATTAAGAGTCTCTTATGGTTTGTCTCCCTCTTTGGTTTCATCTTGTTTCATTTTTCCCTCCCTTCCCCTATGATCCTCTTTCTTGTTTCTCAAATTCCTCAATCAGTGAGTTCATATGATACTTGTCTTTCTCTGATTGACTTATTTCGCTAAGCATAATACCCTCTAGTTCCATCCACGTCATTGCAAATGGCAAGATTTCATTTTTTGATGGCTCCAAATATTCCATTGTGTGTGTGTGTATGTATATACATATATATATATATATATATACATCACTTCTTCTTTATCCATTCATCTGTTGAAGGACATCTAGGCTTTTCCATAGTTTGGCCATTCTGGACATTGCTGCTATAAACATTGGGGTGCAGGTGCCCCTTTGGATCACTACATTTGTATCTTTGGGGTAAATACCCAGTAGTGCATTTGCTGGGTCATAGGGGAGCTCTATTTTCAACTTTTTTTTTTAAATTTTATTATGTTATATTAGTCACCACACAATACATCATTGGTTTTTGATGTGGTGATACACGATCCATTGTTTTCGTATAACACCCAGTGCTCCATGCAGTGGGTGCCCTCCTTAATACCCATCACCAGGCTAACCAGTCCCCCCTCCCCCCTCCCCTCTAAAACCCTGTTTGTTTCTCAGAGTCCATAGTCTCTCATGGTTCATCTCTCCCTCCAATTCCCCCCCTCCCATTTTTCCCTTCCTTCTCCTAATGTCCTCCATGCTATTCCTTATGTTCCACAAATAAGTGAAACCATATGATAATTGACTTTCTCTGCTTGACTTATTTCACTTAGCATAATCTCCTCCAGTCCCATCCATGTTGATGTAAAAGTTGGGTATTCATCCTTTCTGATGGCTGAGTAATATTCCATTGTATATATGGACCACATCTTCTTTATCCATTCATCTGTTGAAGGGCATCTCGGCTCTTTCCACAGTTTGGCTATTGCAGACATTGCTGCTATGAACATTGGGGTGCATGTGGCCCTTTTTGTCACTACATCTGTGTCTTTGGGGTAAATACCCAGGAGTGCAATTGCTGGGTCACAGGGTAGCTCTATTTTTAAATTTTTGAGGCACCTCCACACTGGTTTCCAAAGTGGCTGTACCAACTTGCATTCCCACCAACAGTGTAAGAGGGTTCCCCTTTCTCCACAACCTCTCCAACATTTGTTGTTTCTTGCCCTGTCCATTTTTGCCATTCTAACTGGCGTAAGGTGGTATCTCAGTGTGGTTTTGATTTGGATTTCCCTGATGGCTAATGATGATGAACATTTTTTCATGTGTCTGTTAGCCATTTGTATGTCTTCTTCAGAGAAGTGTCTTTTCATATCTTCTGCCCACTTTTTGACTTGATTATTTGTTTTTTGGGTGTTGAGTTTGACAAGTTCTTTATAGATCTTGGATACCAGCCCTTTATCTGTAGTGTCATTTGCAAATATCTTCTCCCATTCTGTGGGTTGCCTCTTTGTTTTGTTGACTGTTTCCTTTGCTGTGCAGAAGCTTTTGATCTTGATGAAGTTCCAAAAGTTCATTTTTGCTTTTGTTTCACTAGCCTTTGGAGATGTATCTTGAAAGAAGTTGCTGTGGGTGATGTCAAAGAGGTTACTGCCTATGTTCTCCTCTAGGATTTTGATGGATTCCTGTCTCACATTGAGGTCTTTCATCCACTTTGAGTTTAACTTTGTGAATGGTGTTAGAGAATGGTCAAGTTTCATTCTTCTGCATGTGGCTGTCCACTTTTCCCAGCACCATTTATTGAAGAGACTGTCTTTTCTTCATTGCATGTTTTTTCCTGCTTTGTCAAAGATTATTTGACCATAGAGTTGAGGGTCCATACCTGGGTTCTCTATTCTGTTCCATTGGTCTGTATGTCTGTTTTTGTGCCAGTACCATGCTGTCTTGGTGATCACAGCTTTGTAATATAGCTTGAAATTGGGCAACATGATGCCCCCAGCTTTGTTTTTCATTTTCAATATTTCCTGGGCGATTCGGGGTCTTTTCTGATTCCATACAAATTTTAGGATTGTTTGTTCCAGCACTTTGAAAAATGACATTGCAATTTTGATCGGGATGGCATTGAAGGGATAGATTGCTCTGGGTAGCATAGACATTTTAACAATGTTTATTCTTCCGATCCATGAGCATGGAATATTTTTCCATCTTTGTGTGTCTTCTTCAATTTCTTTCATGAGGGTTCTGTAGTTCCTAGAGTATAGATCCTTTACCTCTTTGGTTAGGTTTATTCTGAGGTATCTTATGGTTTTTGGTGCTATTGTAAATGGAATAGTTTATCTAATTTCTCTTTCTACAGTTGCGTTGTTAGTGTATAAGAAAGCAACTGATTTCTGTGCATTGATTTTGTATCCTGCCACATTACTAAATTGCTGGGTATGTTCTAGTGATTTGGGGGTGGAGTCTTTGGGTTTTCCACATAAAGTATCATGTCATCTGCGAAAAGAGAGAGTTTGACTTCTTCTTTGCCAATTTGAATACCTTTTATTTCTTTTTGTTGTCTGATTGCTGTTGCTAGGACTTCTAGTACTATGTTGAACAATAGTGGTGAGAGTGGGCATCCTTGACGTGTTCCTGATCTTAAGGGAAAGGTTCTCAGCTTTTCCCCATTGAGGATGATATTTGCTGTGGGTTTTTCATAGATGGATTTTATGAACTTGAGGAATGTTCCCTCTATCCCTATACTCTGAAGAGTTTTAATCAGGAAAGGATGTTGTATTTTGTCAAATGCTTTTTCTGCATCAATTGAGAGGACCATACGGTTCTTCTCCCTCCTCTTATTAATGTGTTCTATCACATTGATGGATTTGCGAATGTTGAACCACACTTGCATCCCGGGGATAAATCCCATTTGGTCGTGGTGGATGATCCTTTTAATGTATTGTTGAATTCTATTAGCCAGGATTTTGTTGAGGATTTTGGAATCCATATTCATCAGGGATATTGGTCTGAAATTGTCCTTTTTGGTGGGGTCTTTGCCTGGTTTGGGGATTAAGGTAATGCTGGCCTCATAGAATGAGTTTGGAAGTTTTCCTTCTGTTTCTATTTTTTGAAACAGCTTCAGTAGAATAGGTATTATTTCTTCTTTGAATGTTTGGTAGAATTCCCCAGGGAATCCATCAGGCCCTGGACTCCTGTTTTTTGGGAGGTTTTTGATCACTGCTTCAATCTCGTTACTGGTTATTGGCCTATTCAGGTTGTCAGTTTCTTCCTGTTTAAGTCTTGGCAGCTTATAGGTTTCCAGGAAGGCCTCCATTTCATCCAGATTGCTCAGTTTATTGGCATATAGTTGTTGATAATAATTTCTAATAATTGTTTCTATTTCCTTGGTGTTAGTCGTGATCTCTCCCCTTTCATTCATATTTGTATTAATTTGGGTCCTTTCTCTTTTCTTTTGGATAAGTCTGGCCAGTGGCTTATCGATCTTACTAATTCTTCCAAAGAACCAACTTCTAGTTTCGTTGATCTGATCTACTGTGTTTCTGGTTTCTAATTCATTGATTTCTGCTCTAATTTTAATTATTTCTCTTCTAATGCATGGCTTAGGCATCGTTTGTTGCTTTTTCTCTAGTTCTTTAAGGTATAGAGTTAGTTGGTGAATTCGGGATTTTTCTATTTTTTTGAGTGAGGCTTGGATGGCTATGTATTTCCCCCTTAGGACCGCCTTTGCAGTATCCCATAGGTTTTGGACCGATGTGTTTTCGTTCTCATTGATTTCCGTGAATTGTTTAAGTTCTTCTTTGATTTCCTGGTTGACCCAAAATTTCTTGAGCAGAGTGGTCTTTAGCTTCCAAGTGTTTGAATTTCTGCCTAATTTTTTCTTGTGATTGAGTTCCAGTTTTAGAGCATTGTGCTCTGAGAATATGCAGGGAATAATCTCAATCTTTTGGTATCAGTTGAGACCTGATTTGTGACCCAGCATATGGTCTATTCTGGAGAAAGTTCCATGTGCACGGAGAAGAATGAGTATTCTGTTGTTTTAGGGTGGAATGTTCTGTAAATATCTATGAGGTTCATCTGGTCCAATGTATCATTCAAAGCTCTTGTTTCCTTGTTGATTTTTTGCTTAGATGATCTGTCCATTACTGAGAGTGGAGTATTGAGGTCTCCTACAATTAACGTATTGTTGTCAATATGACTCTTTATTTTGGTTAACAGTTGGCTTATGTAGATGGCTGCTCCCATGTTGGGGGCATAGATAGTTACAATTGTTAGATCTTCTTGTTGGATAGACCCTTTAAGAATGATATAGTGTCCTCCTGTGTCTCTAATTACAGACTTTAGTTTAAAATCTAATTTGTCTGATATAAGAATTGCTACCCCAGCTTTCTTTTGAGGTCCGCTGGCATGGAAGATGGATCTCCATCCCTTCACTTTCAGTCTGGCTGTATCTTTAGGTTCAAAATGAATCTCCTGTAGGCAGCATATGGATGGGTCCTGTCTTTTTATCCAATCTGCAACCCTGTGCCGTTTTATGGGAGCGTTTAGGCCATTCACGTTGAGAGTGATTATTGAAAGATATGAATTAATTGTCATCATGTTGCCTGTGAAGACGTTGTTTTTATAGATTGTCCCTGTAAATTTCTGTTGTAGATCACTCTTGGAGTCTTTCTCTTTTTATAGAACCCCCCTTAATATTTCTGCAGGGCCAGTTTAGTGGTCACATATTCTTTCAGTTTCTGCCGGTCGTGGAAGCTCGCATCTCTCCATCCATTCTAAATGAAAGCCTTGCCGGATAAAGTATTCTTGGCTGCATGTTCTTCTCATTTAGTATCCTGAATATGTCTTTCCAGGCCTTTCTGGCTTGCCAGGTCCCTGTGGATAGGTCTGACGTTATTCTGATGTTCCTCCCTCTGTACGTTAGGAATCTCTTCCCCCTAACTGCCCTTAAGATGGTTTCCTTGGTTCTAAGATTTGCAAGTTTTACTATTATATGCCGGGGTGTTGGCCTGTTTTCCTTGATCTTGGGAGGGGTCCTCTCTGCCTCTAGAACTTGAATGTTTGCTTCATTCCCCAGATGAGGGAAGTTCTCAGCTACGATTTGCTCAAATACATCTTCTAGTCCTCTCTCTCTCTCCACTCCTTCCGGGATTCCAATTATTCTCACATTGGAATGCTTCATGGTATCACTTATTTCTCTGATTCTATTTTCATGGATTCTGAGTTGTTTTTCCCTGGCCTCCTCTTTTCCCTTTTTTTCTATTATATTATCTTCCAGGTCGCTTATTCTCTCTTCTGCCTCAGTTACCCTAGCTGTTAGATTATCTAGATTGGATTGGATCTCATTGATAGCATTTTTAAGTTCTGCCAATTCACCTTTCATTTCTGCCCTTAGAGACTCTATGTTGCCATTAATTGATTTCTCCATTCTAGCCATTGTCTTCACAATTGCTAGCCTGAATTCCATCTCCGACATCTTGGTTATATCTGCATCCATTTGTGAATCTGCAGCATAAGTCATAATCTCTGAGTCTTTTCTCTTTTGGGGGCTCCTCCTCCTAGTCATTCTGTGGATGGGTGTTTGAGGGAATGTATAGAGTCCAAATTATTGACCAGAACCCAAGCAAGATGCACCTGTTTTCTTGGGACCTTAGGGTTGCTGGCCTCTTGTTTTCCCAGCCTGTCTTCTGCGGGAGGCGCCTGCTGCGCTGTTACTCAGGCAACCCTGTTTGGGTGGAGTTGCCCTGCCCCCCTGTGGTGGGGGATGGGCTCAGCGGGAATCAGTTTTGGGGGCTTTTGTTCTCTGGCGGCTTTCCCTGGCGGCTTTCCGAGTCTCTTCCGCGAGTCAGAGCAGAAGAGACTGTTTCCAACCCTCTGCCTTAGAGCAGAGAGACCGCAGTCTGTTCTTCAGTGAGCTCTCCAGGCCACACTGTCTCCATTTCTGTCCATGCTGCTATAAACTGCAGCGTCCTGGGTTGTGCGCCCCTCCACGGCGCTCCCAGTCCTGCCTCCAGGTCGGGGCACGTCTCTGCCCTTTGTGCTTCTAAAACCTCCAGCCACTCCCAGTTCACACTTGGGACCCCGCCACTCTGGGTTTCCTCCCCGGGGGCTGCCCTAAAGTCCTTTCCCCGCCGCTACGGACTGGTCTGCGAGTCTGTGCCCCCGTCCCCAGCGTGAGGCTGTCGCTCACCGGCGGTGTAGGATCCCCACGGCCAGGCTCCCTCCCGCTGCCATTTATCCTTTGATATCTGCCCGCAGAATCATGGCTCCCCGCTTTGTACCTCAAAATGAACCACCTGTGATATTGTTTTTAGAGATCCAGATCTTCTTACATCTCAGGCTGGTTTCGTGGATGCTCAGAGTGGTCTGGTAGATATCCAGCTCAATTCCGGGGACCAGTTGAAATAGGGTCCCCTACTCCTTCGCCATCTCTCCCCCCTCCTCTATTTTCAACATTTTAAGGAAACTCCATACTGTTTTCCAGAGTGGCTGTACCAGCTTGCATTCCCACCAACAGTGTAGGAGGGTTCCCCTTTCTCCTCATCCTCACCAACATCTGTCATTTCCTGACTTGTTAATTTTAGCCATTCTGACTGGTGTGAGGTGGTATCTCATTGAGGTTTTGATTTGGATTTCCCTGATGCTGAGTGATGCTGAGCACTTTTTCATGTGTCTGTTGGCCATTTGTATGTCTTCTTTGCAGAAATGTCTGTTCATGTCTTCTTCCCATTTCCTGATTGGATTATTTGTTCTTTGGGTGTTGAGTTTGATAAGTTCTTTATACATTTTGGATACTAGCCCTTTATCTAATATGTCATTTGCAAATATCTTCTCCCATTCTGTCGGTTGTCTTTTGGTTTTGTTAACTTTTTATTTTGCTGTGCAAAAGCTCTTTATCTTGATGAAGTCCCAGTAGTTCCTTTTGCCCTTGCTTCCCTTGCCTTTGGCGATGTTTCTAGGAAGAAGTTGCTGCGGCTGAGGTCGAAGAGGTTGCTGCTTGTGTTCTCCTGTAGGATTTTGATGGATTCCTGTCTCACATTTAGGTCTTTCATCCATTTTGAGTCTATTTTTGTGCGTGGTGTAAGGAAATGGTCCAGTCTCATTCTTCTGCATGTGGCTGTCCAATTTTCCCATCACCATTTGTTGAAGAGACTGTCTTTTTTCTGTTGGACATTCTTTCCTGCTTTGTCGAAGATTAGTTGACCATAGAGTTGAGAGTCCATTTCTGGGCTCTCTATTCTGTTCCATTGATCTGTGTGTCTGTTTTTGTGCCAGTACCATACTGTCTTGATGATGACAGCTTTGTAATAGAGCTTGAAGTCTGGAATTGTGATGCCACCAGCTCTGCTTTTCTTTTTCAACATTCCTCTGGCTATTCAGGGTCTTTTCTGGTTCCATACAAATTTTAGGATTATTTGTTCCTTTTTTTTGAAAAACCTTGATGGTATTTTGATGGGGATTGCATTAAATGTGTAGATTGCTCTAGGTAGCATAGACATTTTCACAATATTTGTTATTCCAATCCATGAACATGGAACTTTTTTCCATTTCTTTGTGTCTTCCTCAATTTCTTTCATGAGTATTCTATAGTTTTCTGAGTATAGATTCTTTGCCTCTTTGGTTAGATTTATTCCTAGGTATCTTATGGTTTGGGGTGCAATTAAATGGGATTGACTCCTTAATTTCTGTTTCTTCTGTCTTGTTGTTGGTGTATAGAAATGCAACTGATTTCTGTGTATTGATTTCATATCTTGCCACTTTACTGAGTTTTTCTATGAGTTCTAGCAGTTTGGGGGAGGAGTCTTTTGGGTTTTCCACATAAAGTATCATATCATCTGCAAAAAGTGAGAGTTTCACTTCTTCTTTGCCAATTTGGATGCCTTTTATTTCTTTTTTTTGTCTGATTGCTCTGGCTAGGACTTAGCAGTGGTGATAGTGGACATCCCTGCCGTGTTCCTGACCTTAGGGGGAAAGCTCTCAGTTTTTCCCCATTGAGTATGATATTCACTGTGGGTTTTTCATAGATGGCAGCATTACCTTGATCCCAAAACCAGACAAAGACCCCATCGAAAAGGAGAACTACAGACCAATATCCCTCATGAACATGGATGCAAAAATTCTCACCAAAATACTAGTCAGTGGGATCCAACAGTACATTAAAAGGGTTATTCGCCATGACCATGTGGGATTTATTCCTGGGTTTCAAGGTTGGTTCAACATTCGCAAATCAATCAATGTGATATAATACATTAATAAAAGAAAGAACAAGAATCATATGATCCTCTCAATAGATTCAGAAAAAGCATGTGACAAAGTACAGCATCCTTTCTTGATTAAAACTCTTCACAGTGTAGGGATAGAGGGTACATACCTCAATATTGTGAGATATGTACTCTTATTCCCATTTTTCACATGCGCAAACTGAAGATCAATAAAATTAGGTGACCTTTCTTTCTTTCTTTCCTTTTTTTTTTTTTTTTAAGAGAGAGAGTGCAAGCAGGGAGGGGCAGAGGGAGAAGGAGAGAGAATCTCAAGCAGGTTCCATGCTCAGAGCAGAACCCAGCGCAGGGCTAGATCTCATGACTCTGAGATCATAATGTGAGCTGAAATCAAGAGTCAGATGCTTAACCAACTGAGCCACCCAGGTGCCCCATTTAGGTGACTTTTCTAAGGTCACAGTGCAAGTAAGAGTCACACACATCAAACTCACATACTGACTGACCTCCCTCCTCAGATCTAGACTTAAGATTTGAATGTGGGCTGACTGGCTCAGTCCCACACTTAGCGCTCTTTATACACTATCACTAGAAAGAGACTCTAGAACAGGACTTTTTTTTAACTTGTTAAAATTCTTGTACTTTCAAGTTTAGATCACAACTCCTGGCTGGTATGCGCATCTAGCAAATTTTAGAGCAATCACTCTTAAGGCTTTTGAATTACGGTTGTTCTCAGTTTACAAACTAATATACCGTGTTAGGCATTTCACATAGCATCCATAAATACAATAAATGGCTTTCTTCCCTTTTAGGTTTTGTATTTCAATCTTTTGACAAAATTTCTCAAGCAATATGAACAGTTGAAGAAAAATTCCATGGAAAAGAGCTATCTTATAAAACCCATAATAACATCCTGAATCTAAAAGCCCATTAGTTCATCACTGAAGAACTGGAAAATTCCCCAAAATAGGAAGAATCTGTGGTGATTCCCCCCCCACCCCAGGTGATTTCTAAATCCTGCTTGTGCCATGGATCCCTTAAGCCATCTGGTGAATCCTGTGGACCCCTTCTTAGAATATTGTTTTAAAATATATAATATGAAGTACATAAATTTACAAAGAAAACAAAAAAAAGTTACAAAGAAAACCAATTGCATTGAAATACAGTTATCAAAATATTAAATTTGTGGTATGCTTATAGGTTTAATTCTTTTTAATACATTAATTAACAAAATACAGAAAAGGGTTTAATGGCCACTGTCATTTCCAAATGGTGATGAGTGTAAGCAATATATGGAGATACTTGCAACAGGTGTCATGAGATATAAAAAATCTGTGATTTTTACTTGTGACAAAAATCTCAAATAATGCTAATAATGTTTAATTGCCTAAAATCATACAGAAAGAAAATGATAAATTTCTGTTAGATATGAGAAAAAATAAACATGTAATTTTTTTCCTATCCAAGTTCAGGGACTCCCTGAGTTCATGAACCTCTTTCCCTTGTTCCTATGGACCTCAGGTTGAGGACCTCTCGGAGTTTAGTGCTAGGATGAGTGCCTTTCCTTTTATTTGATAACAACTTTATAACATGCTATGATTCCATTTCTATCTCTACTTTTGGGAGGCCCAAGGATAAGTGTTTGCTAATTTGCAGTAGTTATTCTTAGCTTACACAGTTTTACTATTTTTGCATCTTTCCCCTAGCCTTCTTTATTTTTTTAAAGATTTTATTTATTTATTTGAGAGGGAGAGAAAAAAAAAAACATGCACATGGGGGAGGGGCAGAAGGAGAGGGAGACAGAGAGGCTCAAGTGGACTCTGTGGTCAGCAGGAGCAAACTCAGGGCTCCATCTCATGGCCCTGAGATCATGACCTGAGTGGAAATCAAGAGTCAGATGCTCAACCGACTGAGCCTGCCAGGTGCCCCCTAGCCTTCCTTAGATACTAGACACAGAATAGAGAATGTCAGTGCTGAGAATATCCTTAGAGAACAACCAGTTTAATCCACTCTGTTTTCATATAAGGATTGAATGCTCAGATAGGTGCCTTGATGAACTTAAGGTTACACAATCAGTGAGAGTGCGGAACCCAGCATAAAGTTTCTCAAAATGTAATCCACTTTATACCTGAATCAGAATCACCTGGCAAGCTGCATTTTTTTTTTTTGCAAGCAGCATTTTTACAGGCTCATCCAGGTGGCTCTGATACATACTAAAGTCTGAGAAGCAGAGGTCTGAATCCAGAATGCCTAGTTTCAGAAGTTGGTTTTCTCCTACTAAAGCATACTGCGTGCTAGATATCTAGAAATGAGGAGGCAAGAAAATGAATCAAAACCATAGAGGCCTATAGTCAGTCACCTCAAGAACACACCTTTAGTGATCAGTTTTTCAAAAGAGGAAGGGCACTCATTGCCATGAAATTAGAAGGAAGCAGGGAAGAGAACATAATGGGATGCCATGTGTCCTGAAGACCCAGAGGGCAGGGATATAGAACCACTTCAGCAATTATACAAGACTTGAAAAAGAAACTGAGAGAATGGGAGCCTGAATTAAATCAAGACTGATGTTGATAAGACGAGTATGATGAACAACTGAGGGAGAGAGGCAGATGCAGTTGATGGTGAGGCCTTAGCCACCAGTAAGAAGAATGAAGAGTTTACAGGAATGGGATGAGGCACTGGTGTCTCCCCATTGCCTCTCTTGCCCTCCTTCATATCTTTTCACAACAACCAGAGAGATTGTTTTAAAATTCAAATTAGATCATATCCTTCCTCTACTTAAAACTTGTCAAAACCTTTCTGTTCCATTTGGAATAACATCTCTGCTATGACTTACTCCTTCTCCCTCTTTGGCCACTAACTTTGTTTAGTTCTGTCCTCCTGTTTCCCCTCGTGCATGCAGTTCCCTCTTATCTGTAATTCCAACCCCATTCACCCCACCCCCGCCCCTTCTTCAAGAGCCTGACTCTCTCTCATCTTTCAGATCTTAACCCAAATGTCGCCTCCTCAGAAGGGGCTTCTTATCTATGTAGGTTGGCCCTGTAATTCTCCTTTATGTAGCTCTATTTTTGCCTTAGCATTTAAAATCTTATAATCCTCATTTACTTACTTACTTACTTGTTTCTTGTTCATTTGCCCAAGGAAACAGTAAGCTTCAGAAATATAGAAACTAAATCATTATTCACTCAAACCTCACGTGATGCCTCTCAATGTAGATAGTAAATATTTATTGGGTTTCAAAATGGGATAAGAGGGTTCAAGAATAGTAATCTGTGGTTAGAGGGAGTAATTCACTGTGATCCATGAGGCAGAATGATTCAAGGTAGATGAGGAGGCATGAAGTAGGTATGTGTGTGGATGTAAAGTGATGTTCAAAGCCATTGGAACATAACAGATCAAAGAGCTTTGAGTTAAAGGTATTAATATGTTGGTCATGATGGCATGTCCACCTACAAGTTTCAAGGGGCTTATGTCACACTCAGTTATTAGGTGTGACGGGTCCATAGTCATCCTCACTTGAAATCTTCTGCTCGTACAATGAACTCATGGTGTCTCTTCTCACCTGTTGGTCTCTGCCTAAATTACCACCAGAGATGATTGGAATCTGCTAAGCCCTTGGATATCATGTCCATTTCTGTGCCCTTTTCATATCAATTTAGGGATGCCTCAAGTGTCCAGGAGCATCCCTTCGGTTTCACTTGCTTTGACACTTAACCATTGCTGATTCTACTGCACTGGTGGTATCGAGATGGGGGGAACTCCCTGAGGGTCTTCAACCTCCCAGGTCATATCACAGCAAGCCAGGCACAGGTCCTCTCAGCTCTGGGATTCTTCCCACCATATCTAGGGTTCCTGGGACTTGATCTCAGTGTTAGAGTGGGATGAGAGAGTCTTTCCTCAGAAACTCACAGTAATGGCTATTTGTCATACTCACTATAATCCATATCAGTCCTATCCTTTTTCCAGCTGTTAAACTTTATCTCCTTTGGGATGAGGCAAACTGTTTCTATATCATCATGCAGTTTTCCGACCTCTTTTTTTTAGGGGGGGGAGGGGCAGAGGGAGAGAGAGAGAGAAACTTAAGCAGGCTCCATGCCTAGTGAGGAGCCTGACATGGGGCTCCATCTCACATGGCCTGAGATCATGACCTGAGCCAAAGTCAAGAGTCAGACGCTTAACCAACTGAACCACCAAGGCACCACGACCAACTCTTTTATTTATAGTATAGGTAACATATCATTGGTATTCAATATACTGATGATTTTGAAATGTACACCTCAGATCTGTTCCATAGATTTCAGATGCTTTCTTAGAAACACAGTATTTAAGCCTTAAATGCTTTATCTCCTTTATGGTAACAAACTTATGCTTGAGGAAGAGCCCATAGGTAGTTTCCAAGAACAGGGAGAAGCACCAGCTAATATGCCAAAATATTTACCTGCTGCATGATCTTAAATATGAAGGATGTCTTAATCTGTTCAGGCTGCTATAACAAAATACCAGAGACTTGGTGGCATATAAATGACATTTATTTCTCACAGTTTGGGAGACTGGATGTCCAAGATCCAGGTGTTAGCATGGTCAGGTTCTGGTGAAGTTCTTCTTTTGGGTTGCAGACTACCAACTTCCTGCTGTATTCTCACATGGTGGGAGGGGCTAGGGAGCTCTTAGGGGTCGCTTTTATAAGGGCACTAATCCCATTTATGAGGCCTCTACCCTTATGATGTAAACACCTCTCAAAGACCCCACCTCCTAATACCATCACATTGGGCATTGAGATTCCAACAGACGAATTTGGGGAGCAGACAGTCAAACCGTAACAAGGGATAAAAGGAGGCAAGCCTTTAACCTGTTATGATGGCAGGCAAATGAAAATGAAGATTAAGTTCTAAGTAAGAAGAGTTTGTGATGCTTCTCCCTGCTTCTCCCTCCCTCTCCCACTCCCTCTGCTTGTGTTCCTGCTCTCGCTATCTCTCTCTCTGTCAAATTAAAAAAAAAAAAGAGTTTGTGATGGAGTAACTGAGACTGAGACATAAAGGCAACTGTTCAAAATACTTTAGGGTTTTATTTATTTATTTTTAAAGATTTTATTTATGTATTAGAGAGAGAGAGTGCACAAGCCAGGGGGAGAGGAGCAGAGGGAGAGGGAGAAGCAGACTCCCCGCTGAACAGGGAGCCCTATGTGAGACTCCATCTCAGGACCTTGGGATCATGACCTGAGCCAAAGGTAGATGCTTAACCAACTGAGCCAGGTGCCCCAACTTTAGGGTTTTAGAAGACACTAAGGAAAGAGTTAGGAGGTGAACTGATGGTGAGGCTGAGAGGAAAAATGGATCAAGATAAAAATGAATAAAATTATGAAAAAAGATTGCAGGTAAATTCTATCCAGGGCGGGGATTGAAGCTTACAGAAAAGAAGCAGGGCAAGGATATTTTAGTAAGTATAGGATATGGTACGAAGAATCTTCAAAACTTCGAATAAGCAATCAGGCAAATAAACAAACATAAAACATTGGGGATAGACTTCATTATTGATTAGATTTTGGTTCCAATTGGCAATTTTGTTCAGTGTGGTACCGTGTACTGTTAGGAGAGTTTCATCTGAGGTATGCATGTGCTATTGACTGGCTATACCATTTATTAGTGCCTTTAGGTTTTGTAAAAGTGTTGGTGTTGTGTTTCTGCATCACTTTGTTTTGTTTTTCATTTTGATTATTATTGGCATGTATTGCCTGTTATATACTAGTTAAACAAGTATTTATCCTTGAAACTGGTAGGACTGTTATTATACTTCTTCACCAATTCATGATGGATCATGCATAAAACATACAAGAAGATTTAGCTCCTTACCTTCGTTGTTTTTGCTGTATTAAGTCCAGTTGGTTTTTAAAGATTAATTTGTGGTCAAATTGGTTTTAGCCACTAAAGAATACATTAACGAAAGCGATGTCCATATTAATGATCATATATAGTTTTAAGCATCTCTAAGGAGTTGTTAAGATTGGGTTATGAGAAGGTTGTTGGTAGTAATTGAAGTGTTAATTATACAGGCTGATGCTTATTTTGTGAGCTGAAGGAGCTAAAAATATTTAGTATTCTGTATTATTTTTTCCACACATGCTTTAATGAATCAATTCCTGTTGATCTGTCTCCTCATGGATTGCCCACATAATTATACTAGGGATAAAAATAGGAAATGGACAGGTTGATAAACATAAATATCAAGGAATAGGCTTTTGATAAATTTGCTTCTAAATCCTTGTTCCCAAAACAATCGTATCACACATGAGTTTATTCCATAAAATGAGAAAGTCAGGATAACTCCCAGTGCTACATGATAGTAAATACCCAGAGGGTTAACTATGCTTTGCAAACTCCCAAATTGGCTATATATGAAGAATCATTTTTTCCACCCTATTTTGATTTAGACTCAGGTACATTTTAGCTTCTAGCCCTATCAGTACAGGCTAAGATAAACAAGACTGTGGGCCCTAAATGGGACCATAGTTGGAAGGATGCCAACACAAGAAAGTCTATTTTTAATAGAATAAGCAGGCAGGCTTCACCATGATGCCCCTCCTTTTTTTTCAAAATAATTTTTTAAAGATTTTTAAAAATTATGCAGAGAAATGTTTATCATAAGAAGTTCAATAAAACCAACAAACAAAAATGTAGGGTAGGGATGAAGCTATCTATAGCCTACAGAGTCAGAGAGAATGGATTTGAACCTGAGTTCAAATACCTTGATGAGTTAATTTGAGATTTTTGAGTCATTTTTTTAAAGATATTTTTATTTTATTTGTTTGAGAGAGAGCAAGAGTGAGCATAAGCAGGGAGGAAGGACAGAGGGAGAAGGTGAGGGAGAAGCAGACTCCCCACTGAGCAGGGAGCCCAATGATGTCGGGCTGGATCCCAGGACCCTGAGATCATGACCTGAGCCGAAGGCAGACACTTAGCTGACTGAGCCACCCACGTGCCCCCAGACTTTTGAGTCTTAATTTCCTCATTTCTAAAAAGGTGGAAACAATATCTTCCTCACTAATTGCTTCTAATATCCAACAGAATAAGTTTGACATTGTTCATAAAATTCTTAGAATATCTCAGTTTAATTAAGAAACACTCCAAAATGGCACTTGAGTTGATAAAGGAGAACAGGGTGTCAAGGAGGAGGAAGAAAATAGGAAGAGAAAGACTAGAAATACAATCAAGATTGGGAAAAAAATGTGCTTATGTATAAATAGAAAAAAGTCTGTTCAAAAATATACCAACATGTTCACACTGGTTGAGTGGTGAGATTATATCTTTTTGTTTCTTTGTGTTATTTTTCTGTATTTCATTTTTTTCCATAAAGTACATTTATTGGTTTTAAAATCAGAAGAAACCATTTTTTTAAACCAAGCAATGAAAATGAATATATTTTCCATTTTAACTTTAATTTCACATTGCTGTTTAAACCTCCATCTCAGATTTTACAGTCTGAGTTCAACAAAAGATTGCTAATGCATTCCCAGTGATATTCAAATATAAAAGGCCAAGAGGTATGTCATTCCACCAGGTAAATGAGCACCAGCCTTTTAAAAAGTTGTTAAGTATTTGGTGTTCTTAAAAAAAAAAAAAATCTGGTGATTATTGTTTTTTTAAACCAAAAGAATTTCAATTTCCTTTTTGCTCGATAATATTTTTGGAAAGTTGCTGTTTTCATGAAATAAAACATTTTGCACAGCATTGTTTTATAATTAGTAAATATTTGGTGTTGGTAGAGAGGAATTACTGAATTAAGCATCTTTTATAGTTAAGTTATGTAATAGTAGAAAAGTCTTGGTAAAAAACTTCTATTCAAATAGTTTTTAAAGTGATTTTTCCTATTTTTGAAATAAACAGGTGCCTATTAAGATTTTCTAATTAATTTACAAGACAATTTGACATTTTTCACATGAGTTTTGTGAGGAAAAATGTCAAGCCTAACTACTTCCCTTTGGCTGTTATTCAGCTTAATTTACTTAAAAATGTATTATTCTAGAAACACTAACCAAAGGTGACAGTTTAATTCACAGAAAATTCTTTTTGATTCACTGTTTTTGCTTTGAAAATGTCTGAATGATAAACCACTGGAAATTAGAGCTTATAATGAAGGAAATTAGATAAACAGGAATTTTTATCTAAAGTGACAACAGAGTAAAAAAGTTAGCAACCAGGAGAACAAAAAGTCTACCTTTTCTTTTTTAACTTCTCATAAGATCCAAGCGAACTTCAAATGAACATGTTGAGTGAGAACTACAATCTTTTTGTGTTTACAATATGTAACTACCACAGAAGAGTTCATTTTATTAAAGGTAGCTTTAGAAATCTTTTAAGGTTGACACTACTGCATTCTTTATTCCATAAAGCTATGATAAAAAACCATAGGGCTTTGTTAATTTTATTTTCATGTTGGAATTGGAGGAGCTGTGTTGAGTACATTGACTATATCCTTTTCCAGGTAACTCATTGAGTCCAATCTCTAGAGACAGTGACTTTTTGCCCATATTCAATTTCAGCAGTAACATAATATTTCCTCACTTTAAGTTCTTTTTCACAAAAATTACAAAGCCTCTCTTAAAAATAATTCATAAATAATTTGTCCATATTTATAATACAGTTTAATTTTTCAGACACTTTTCTCCTTTGTAGAAACAAATGTTTATATGTGGACATGTATCAGTTAGCTAACACTGTGTAACAAACTACTTTGAAGCTCAGTAGGTTAAAACATCAATCATATAATATTCTTTCAAATCTTCGGGTTAGCCAGGCAGTTCATCTCTCTGTTGGGTTTATTCATGTGTCTCTAGTTAGCCGTTGGTTGACTAGGTGTCTTTGCTGATCTTGGCTGAGATCTCCCACATGTCTGGCTGTCAGCCAGTCTAGAATGACCTCATCTGGGATTACTTGGCAACTTGGCTCTGTGTCACATGTCTCATCTCCCAGCTCTCTAGCTTAGGCATGTTCTTATGGTGAAGGTAGAGGCATAAACAAGGGAACAAAAGTGTTCAAACCCTTTCGAGGCCTACATTTGGAAGTGGAACATCATCATTTCCACTGTATCCAATTCACCAAAGTAAGGCAATGGCCAACCATGATTCCAGAGGCAGGGGAACAGACACCACTTCTTCAGGAGAGGAGCAACAAAATCTCATTGCAAAAGGCATGGATTCAGGAAAGGATGACATATTTGGCCCCATTTTTCAGTTCACCTACCACAGATGGTGACCTCTACTTCCATCAAAACAGGTTCAGATGGGAAGGTGGGTAACTGCATAGGATTTTAAGGATCTTGTATTTATAATTTAGAGCAGTTGCTCCTGAACAATATAACTCCCTTACCAAGTAATATTTATGCACCAGAATAGTTCTCTCAAATTTTTACAACTCCAAAATTAGCCTCTGAACAATGCCAATATTGGTCTTTCCCAAACAATATTAACTACCTTAAAACATCAGTGTAAATATTAATGTGAAAAATATGGTAAAAACTTCAAAATTAGATATCACTCTCTAAAGAATGAACACAAAAGACCATTGGACATTTGCCCAAGCTCCTTTGGGTGGCAGACCAAGTCCTCTCTGCTGTGGGCTCTCACACATCTCATGTCTCATCATCTCCCATCCCTCCATGTGCCCTGTGCCCCAAGAACTGATTTGTCCCCATTTCTTGAATAGTTGATGCAATTGAATTTATTTGATCCTTAGCATCCAAAATGTCCCTCTGGCATGCTCTTCCTCTTTCCACATCTACCTGTTGATTTCTTATTTAACCTTGTAAATTCAGTTCAAGGACTTCTGCTGCTGTTAGTCTCTCAGGTGACAATGACATCTCTCTTATTTGTGCTGACACCATATTTACAATTTACTATTGACAGGGTTATAACACGATGCTATAATCATATTTGCTTGGTGCAAACCTCCTTCCTGACTGTGGCTAAAGCTGTGAAAACAATGGCAGTAGCTTTTTTTATCTTTTATCTTCCCAATGATTAAGCACCTGGAACAATATAAAGGATTTGAATAATACCTATTGAATTTAGTTGAATACTTTAACTACTCTCCTCCTTCGATACAGGAGGAAAATAAGCAAATTACCAAAGACTTTATTCAAGTTCACATAGTTGGAAAAAGAACTGCAATTAAATAAAGGACTATTTGGCCCCAAGTGCTATATTCTTTAACATGCAACTGCATGAATCTCACATGGAAGACTTTCTTTTTTTCTTTTTTTAATTTTATTTTATTATGTTATGTTAGTCACCATACATTACATCATTAGTTTTTGATGTAGTGTTCCATGATTCATTGTTTGCGTATAACACCCAGTGCTCCATTCAATACGTGCCCTTCTTAATACCCATCACCAGGCTAACCCATCCCCCCAACCCCCTCCCCTGTAAAACCCTCAGTTTGTTTCTCAGAGTCCATAGTCTCTCATGGTTCATCTCCCCCTCCGATTCCCCCCCTTCATTTTTTGATTTTTCTCTTCCTACTGTTTTTTTTTTTTTTACATATGATATATTATTTGTTTCAGAGGTACAGGTCCATGATTCATCAGTCTTACACAATTCACAGCACTCACCATAGTACATACCCTCCCCAATGTCTATCACCCAGCCACCCCATCCCTCCCGCCCCCCACCACTCCAGCAACCCTCATTTTGTTTCCTGAGATTAAGAATTCCTCATATCAGTGAGATCATATGATACTTGTCTTTCTCTGATTGACTTATGTCACTTAGCATAATACCCTCTAGTTCTATCCACGTCATTGCAAATGGCAAGATTTTGTGTTTTTTGATGGCTGCATAATATTCCATTATATATATTTACCACATCTTATTTATCCATGCATCTCTTGATGGACATCTTGGCTCTTTCCATAGTTTGGCCATTCTGGACATTGCTGCTATAAACATTGGGGTGCATGTACCCCTTTGGGTCACTGCATTTGTATCTTTGGGGTAAATACCCAGTAGTGCAATTGCTGGGTCATAAGGGAGCTCTATTTTCAACTTTTTGAGGAGCCTCCATACTGTTTTCCAGAGTGGCTGCACCAGCTTGCATTCCCACCAACAGTGTAGGAGGGTTCCTCTTTCTCCGCATCCTTGCCAACATCTGCTGTTTCCTGACTTGTTAATTTTAGCCATTCTGACTGGTGTGAGGTGGTATCTCACTGAGATTTTGAATTGTATTTCCCTGATGCCGAGTGATGTTGAGCACTTTTTCATGTGTCTGTTAGCCATTTGGATGTCTTCTTTGCAGAAATGTCTGTTCATCACATGGAAGACTTTCAGTAAGTGACTGGCATGTTTGAGTGGATTGCTCAAGAAATAACTGCACTAAATGCACGAGTAAAACTTCTCCTATGTTTCCTATGATCTCAGTTAGTGCTCATCAACCTTAAGGATTGCCTTAAATATATCTATATTTTGATTTGTAGCCTTCTAGGTTTTTGGTATAGGGTACTGCTTTTGTATTTTAATTTAATTAACATTAAAAAGCTGTCTTTTCTACATGTTTCAGAGTAAATTCTTCATTTTAAAAACCTGTTTTGGGGGCACATGGGTGGCTCAATCTGTTGAGCATCGAACTCTTGGTTTCTGCTCAGGTCATGATCTCAGGGTCCTGGGATCAAGCCCTGTGTTGGGCTCTGCACTCAGTGGGGAGTCTGCTTGGGATTCTCTCTCTCTCTCTCTCTCCCTCCCTCTGCCCACCCCCATTCACTGCACTCTCCCTCTTTCTCTCTCTCTGTCTATAAAAATAAAATAAATAAATCTTTAAAAAAAAAACCCTTGTTTTGTTCTCTGGAGCAATATTTACCAGATTTATTGAGCAACCCCATGCCTGGCATGTCGGACTCCTGAAGGAGTTAATATAACCCCCCAAAAGAGTGATATAACAATAAAAACTTAGGACATTGAAGAATTTTCCTAATGTACATATGTAGAATTATCACTGTGTTATTATCCTTCAATTACTAATTCAACCTAAAGTTAGAAGCAATTTTGTTTGTAGGTTATATAACTGCATCTGACCTTCAGAAACCTCAGGCAAAAGAAAAAGAATAAATTAAATTATCCCTATTTTATTGAAAGAGATTATGAAAATGAGCAAGTAAAATTTATCTAACACTGACCCTGAGTGCCATGGTGCTCAAAGCAGCCCAGCTCAAACAGCAGTTACAAAGCAGAAAATGGTTAAGAAATCTGGAGATAGACTGCTTGAGTTTGGGTTTTATCTCCCACTTTTCCACTTTGTGGCTTTAGCCAAGTTATTTATGTGCCCTGTTCCTCAGCTTTGTCATCTATAAAATGGGAATGATTTTAATTGATTGTTGTGACAATGAAAATAATCCATGTACAGTGCAAGGAATTGTGACTGACATAAATTAAGCTCTTAAAGTTTATTACTCATGTCTTTCTAATACATCTGAGGTTGAATTGTATGAAATTGCCAATTTCAACCATATTTGAATACAGAATTAAAAGTTTCATGATTCAAACTATTAGAAGGAAATAGAGGTATAGTGGGGACAGAAGCTCATATTTAAATATTCTGCCCTATGTGACTTTTGTCTTTTCTGTGTGTCCCCAGTTCCCTTGATTTGGCATGGCCTCTAGGCAGACCCTCCTCATAGCCATAAAAGAAGAAGTAATGAATTGTCCCAGGCTGACTTCCTAGTGGGTAGGGGCAGGAAATGATTAGAAGAAGCTGTATCCTGTCATGTAATTGTCCACACAATTGCATTGCAGTGTAATTGAGAAATGATAAAAATGTTAATTTTATAAATAAGTTTTACACTTATTAATAATTAAAGGCATCTTCAGATGCCCTTTGGCAGAAGGTCTCTTCCCACTGGATCCAAACAAGCCTGAATAGTCCTTTTTACCTCCGTATTTTGCCTGGAGCTAAGTGCCAATTGTTGGCATTTCTCTAGTGAGCATGTCCATGTGTCACAGCATTTTTTTCTTCTTTTTGAAGGTTCAGGGTGTTATTTAGATGCTTTGAAATGAAGTGCTTCCTCTTGGAAACCTTATACTGTGCTTTTTCTGTAATAAAAACTACTGTTGGGATAGGATATAACCAACCTCTGGGGTGCCTGGGTGGCTCAGTCGGTTAAGTGCCTGCCTTCAGCTCAGGTCATGATCCTGGAGTCCTGGATCGAGCACCACATCAGGCTCCCTGCTCAGCGGGGAGTCTGTTTCTCCCTCTGCCCCTCACCCCACTCGGGCTCTCTCTCGCACTCTCTCTCTCAAATAAATAAATTTAAAAAATCTAAAAAAGAATATAGCCAACCTCCCTTTCCATTACTCCCATTTCCATTATAAGAATGAAATCTTGCGGGGCGCCTGGGTGGCTCAGTCGATAAGCGTCTGCCTTCGGCTCAGGTCATGATCCCAGGGTCCTGGGATCGAGCACCACATCGGGCTCCCTGCTCAGTGGGAAGCCTGCTTCTCCCTCTCCCTCTGCCTGCCGCTCCCCCTGCTTGTGCTCTCTCTCTCGCTGTGTCTCTCTCTGTCAAATAAATAAATAAAATCTTAAAAAAAAAAAAAAAAAAGAATGAAATCTTGCCATTTGGGACAACATGGATGAACCTAGAGGGTGTTATGCTAAGTGAAATAAGTCATACAGAGAAAAACAAATACCATATGATTTCAGTTACGTGTGGAATCTAAAAAACAAAACAAACCAACAAAAAACCCAAGGAGACTCTTAAATACAGGGAACAAACTGGTAGTTGTCAGAGGGGAGGTGGATGGGGGGATGGATGAAATAGATGAGCAGGATTAAGCGGTACAAACTTCTAGTTATAAAATAAATTACTCACAGAGCTTAAAAGTACAGCATAGGGAATATAGTCAATACTGTTGTAATAATGTTGTATAGGGACAGATGGTGGCTACACCTATTGTGGTGAGTAGTATCACAATGTATAGAATTGTCAAATCAGTATGTTATACCCCTGACACTAATATACCATTGTATGTCAATTATACTTAAATAGTAAATTTAAAAAAATTAAAGGTGGTTTAAGATAATTAGCTATAATCATGGTTTGTAATGTTTCCATATATTTTAAAATAACTATGTGTGAATTAAAGTTATGTCTAGAAATGTAAGATAGAAAATTACTTACCATAATTATACTAATTTTTGTTACGATACCTTGTAATTGAATTACTACTGACCTATCTAATTTACAGATTGAGGAAACTCAGGCCTAGTTTAAGAATTCAGTTTTATTACACAGCATGTTAAAGATAGACTTGATCAGACAACAAACTATGCTAACTTTTGGTTATGCACACTTTACTTTTGGGTTTCTAATAGACCATTTACAGATAATGACTTGATTTCCATTAACTGTTGTTGTGGCTCCTGTAGAAAGTTCTAATGTGCAATCTGGTTGAATCTTCTCTCGTGTACTTAATAGTATAATATACACATTGGGTCCTAGTGATTATGTTTTATAAAGACCTACTACCAAATAGCATTTTATATCTGGAGACACTGCAAATCTATTATATTATCAAACTTAGTTCTTGAGTACTTCTTAGCCCCAAGGAATAACTTGGATTTTTCTTGATTATCTTTGTAGCCCAGATTTTAGTGCTTTTCCTGGTATATAAAAGTCTTTAAAAGTATTTGATGCTAAGGAATAATGAATAATATATGTTAATTTTCATCTGTTAAAGCCTACAAAACATTCTAGTACTTTGATACCCCTATTATAGAAGAGGAAATGTCTCACTGATACCTTTGGCCCTTTGATATGACATTCTCAACGATAGAAATAATGTAGGAGGCATGGGGAGAAACCCTTGGGTCTTCATTTATTTTCTGATGTGGGCATCCCTGATTGATCCATTGGATCAAAGAAAGTACGTTTCCCTGTCTTGGGTGTTGTATGTCTTTGGTTTATCCCTCTGGGTCCACTCATTGCCTTTTTCTTCCCTGAGAGGCTGACCTCTGTGGACCGTATCAGTAGACTTTCTTGCCCTCTGGCTTCCAGTTGGATTTGACTAATGGGAGCATTTACAGAAGGTCCCAGGGAAAGGGGGAAGAAAGATCAGGACATTTATTAATTGCAGGATGGCTGCATTCATTAGCCCACTATCAAAACTCCTGTCCGGTGACCCTCTTGGGTTTCTTTTTGTTCAGGGAACAGTAACTACTCTTTTTCTCCAATCCTGAGTCTAGGAGTGGTAATAGCCATCCTCTACTACCAGTTCTGGTGGTTTCTTTATATCCTGCCTTCATCTTTGCAAATTGTCCTTTATTAAATTCTCCTCAAGTTACAAAAGTCCTGCTAGCATCCTGGCACCCTTAAGGAAAGCTCTATTCTTCACCTCCAGGTGATGACATTTAAGAGGAAGGAGGAAGCAAGGAATGTTATTAAAGTTGATTAAACATTTTCTGTGCCAGGCAACATGTTGGACACCTTATAATTATGAACCCATTCAAACCCATACTAATACTTTGAAGTTGATGCTTTCTGTTACTTTGAGGCAAAATTTACAAGGAGAAATATGGAAAATATGGATTATTTGGCTTAAGAATTTTGGGATGAATTCATGATAGCTAACAGTAATAGAGTGTATCTTATAAACAAAGCACTGTTCTAAGTGCATTGAAGTCTTCACAGCATTACCACAATTTAGGTAATAGTGTTTCCTCATTTTGTAGATGAAAAAGGTAAGACACAGAAAGATCAAGTTATTTGCTCAATATCACACAACTGGAATGTGGCAGAACTGGAATTTGAACCAAGGCATTCTGGGTATAGAGTAAACATTTTTATTCACCGCATTACACCTTCCCTGTGCTTTGTAAAACAAATTTCATCAGTGCAATTTTTTTTTCCTTTCCAAATTCCCTCTGCCTTACCCTGATGTCTTCCAATCAATAGTTTCTTAAAATGAAACACTAAACCAACATTTATTTTTCTGTTTTTAAGAGACTCCTTTCAATGCAAAATTAATCTCTGGTCCTAAAAGTTAATATAGTGATCATTATTGAAGGGGCTAATACACAGAAGGGGTGTGAGGAAGCTCCTAGGATGCTGGTCATATTTTATTTCTCCATCTAGGTGGTGATAATATGAATGTGCTCAGTTTGTAAAAAACTATTTGAGCTAACTCTTAAGATATGTGTACTTTCCTATATGTATATTATACCTCGATAAAATTCTCTTATAAAATAATTTTTATAATCCATACTTAATAAAACAGTCATCTATGAAAACTGCCAATTTATACTATAAAGTGTTGCAATAATTTTCTGGGAGCTGGTCAGCAGCATCCACCAATATGTTTTGAATTATTTTTGGTGTTTCCAGTGCTTCTTGGTATTTCTAGTATCTAAAGATTTGTAATCAGAGAAGTGTCTTGACTTTCTGAGCAACAGAATTGTCCAGAGGCTGACCTTTCTATAACCAGAAGGTCATGCTAAATAATTCCTGTGCTCTTTACCCCTTATTGGAATATTGTATTGATCCCTGTGTATTTTCAGGTTAAGAGACTGATACAACTCTGAAGAGTCAGAAGTTATTTAAATATTTTCACAAATGCATTTCTGTCCCTTTCAATTTATTCTCACTTTGAATTTTTTTCACTTTGTTTCCCCCACTTACCAATCAACCTATCTGATTTTTTTTTCTTTTGAACCTTGTCTGTAGTTCTGTATTTCTTTGTATCATACGGACAATGATCAGGAAGCATCATTATCTCATTTTATGGTCCTTTCATCTTGTTATTTAAGTTAGCAAGGAAGAAGACTATATGTAAGTGAAGGCAGTAAACTGCTGAGTAATATCAAAAGTTCACTTTTTAAAGAAAATATTAGTCATGAAAGGGACTGGAGATGGAGAGCCACAGGGTCATGTGGCCCAAAAAGGGCTTAATGTTTTGTGTGTTTCACAAAATAATTTTCATATACTTGAAAAGAAAGCCACTAAAGATAAGGAATTAAAAAAATATTACTGTTTTCATGACATAAATGTCACTTGCAACAAAAAGGCATGGTACGTGTAGAAGATGAAAAGTGGCGTAAACAAAAGAGGACTTAATGGAAAGTAACCCAAAGAATAAGAAAAAAGAGAAAGGGCTTGAAGCCTCTGACTGTCATCCACGTTTACCAGTATGTGAGTAATTGAATATGGAATGACATATTCCCCCTTTGACTTTTGCTCTTACAGGGATACCAAACTAAGAAAAAACAGAACACACTGTATGTGAGCTCTGCACTTTCTAGTAGATTCACTAATGTACCATAATTGTATTTATATCTAGAATTTGGCCAGAGAAAGAGAAGTCAAAGAGTAATAGAATAAAAAAAAATCCTATATTTATTGAGAGCCTACTATTTGCCAGTCTGTCAGCACACCTACACTGTTTCATTTAAACCTCAGAGGAGTGCTCTGAAGTGGTATTATTTCAATCCCCATTTTACTAGAGTATATTGTGCCTTGGAAAGGTTAAGTCACCTGCCTGAGACAGTGCAGCTAGTGAATAAAAGACTCCAGTTTAAAAGTCAGGGTATGTGTTGTAATGAGCCCTGGGTATTATATAAGACTGATGAATCACAGACCTGTACCCCTGAAACAAATAATATATGTATATACAAATATATATATATATATATATATATATATATATTATATGTTAATTGAATTTAAATTTAAATAATACCCAGTAAAATAAATAAAAGTCAGCTATTTCTGCCTCTCAAAGGTGTGCTACTTTTCTTATACGATAGCTATAATGTTATGGAATGAGGATTTGAATCTAGGAAAGAAATGAAAACCATCCAAGAGAAATGAGATGTTTTGCTTTCCCTGGGGTCTCCATACCACAGGAAGAATAAGACAGCACCTGAAGATCCATGAAGTTATAGGCTAAATATTGTACATTTCATTGAGCATGACTTTAATTGGACCTAGGAGGGGAAATTTCACTCATGAGGGCTTGAAAATGCTTTTAAAACAAACATTCATTAAGAGACGAAGGCAACATTTCCATGAATTTGTAACATAAAACATATGCGTAAACTGTGGGTTGCAGGAGGGGAAGAGGGTAGGGGGATGGAGTAACTGGGTAATGGGCATTAAGGAGGGATCATGGTGTAATGAGCACTGGGTGTTATATAAGACTGATGAATCACTGAACTCTACCTCTGAAACTAACAATACACTATGTTAATTTTAAAAAATTAAAAAAAAAATAAAACCTATGTGTTCATAGACATTTTGAACTGCTGTCACTGTCTAATTTATACTGCCAGACCTGTGGTAAATTCATTCAATCTCATCTGCTAGAAGGATGCCTTGATGGAACATTCTGAGAAGCACGCTATTAGAGAATGTGAATATAACAAATAGAAATTGTATTTGATTTTATGAGTTATGAGAGTCATGTATGATAGCAGGAACTTTTTCTCTGTTCCCTCATTGCTTTCTAAGTGTCCCAACTAGATGTGCCTGGAGGACTCTGATTAGCCTACAGTCCTTCACTCTCTCTCCGTTTTGTTTGATTCCATTTTAAAAGAAAGAATTATAAAATACATTGGCTTGTGTATATGAGTTTGGATCAAAGCAAGATCCTGTTTCCCTTGTTGACCACTGTCTAGACTTCTTGCCCCAAAGCATAAGCTTTATAGTCCTTGTGTCTTGGATGCTAGATGATCCCTATGGCCTTGAGGTTCATGCTTTACTCTGTGCCCCAATACTCATTTCTTTCTCTACCCCTGCTCTTCTTGAATGAACATTTTGCTACCCACATCCTTCCTGGTTTGACAGACTTTGTTATGTATGTATGTAAGTATGTGTGTATGTATCTATCCATCCAGATATATATTTTTAACAAGAACAAGTATCTCTCTCAGCTAACTATATTTTCTTCAAAACTTGACACATTTCAGTGTGTAATATTCTTTTTGTCAATAAATTTAGAAGACACTTGCTTCTCAAATACATCTGTAAAATTTTGCTCCTGGATGAAACAAAACAAAACAAAAGAGAACAGCATTTTTAAGGCACTGTAGACTTTCATCCAATTTGAAAGTAAAGCCTTAATATCAACCCTCCAAATGCCAAGTGATTCCATGTTATATATGAGGTTCTTGAGAGAATTATAAAGCATGCATTCATTTTCTTATTAGTAGAAAGCTTTCCTTAAAGTTTCATAAAAAAACGGCGTGTTGTTTTGAGATTTACTTGTACATAATGTGTAGTAAAGTGTTTTTACATATTCGTATTTTGTGTTGTCTTCTTTTTTCCCCTAGAACTTTTAAGCAGAACTATTAGAGTAGAATTTCAGAAGAATAACTTGTAGTTATCTTTGTCAAAGCATATATGTGGCTTGATTTTCAAAGGACTGGTGGCCTTTTTGCAGGGGTCTGGGTTTCATTAGGTGAAACACCTAGGCATTGACAGGACTTGTTATGGACATGGCTGTGTGGTTGTAGGGAGAGCCTGAATCCTGTCTTTAATCTTGCAAGCTTCAGGGATGCCCTTTGCCTGGTAACCAAGGCTCTTCTTTATTTTTCTTGACCTGCCTGAAATGCAAAGTTTTCATGTGATCGAGGAATGCATGAGACTAACCCAAGCGCCTGAAAACTAATGTTAGTCCCATCATCTGACATTTTGGGGACAGTCTTTCCTGGTCCCCATACCAGGGGAGTTCCCAAAGTTATATGCTCCTGGGTCCCTGTTACTGCTTCTGTGTAGTATTGCCTTTTGGGAATATTTGCTTTCCATGCTGGACTCAAAGACCCACAAGGGCTGGGGGCGTGTCTGTGTGATTTACTAGTGTATGCTCCAGCACCTAGCTCAGGTTTATTGGTGCTCAATAAACATCTGTCACTGATAAATGAGGACTTTCCAGAGAACCTGGGTGATGAAAGAGTTGTGAATGATTTTATATGAAGGGATTGTAGGCTTTCAACCAGAAAAAGAAAATATTTGGGGGCATGACAGAAGAAATAAAATATCTGAAAGATAATCAGATGGAAGGAGGAAAAAGCCCTGGAAGCAGCATGATAAGCTAGGAAAAACCAGCCCCCCCACCAAGTGTTGGACAGTTCTGGGACAGCATTTGGGCCTCACCATCTTCTAGTTTCATGACAAAGAGCCACATGTTCAACTTCTTTTTCTCATCTGTAAGATGAGTATATGAATACTAACCCACAGCTATATTACAAAGATAAGATCCACTCATTTGGTGAAGTGTTTCTCATGAGTAGTTGCTACCAAAATACGAGATGCTATGAGTGGTTATTATTCTTTCTCAGTACAATTCCCAAGTAAAGAACTGAGAAAAATAGACACAAATATGTCACAGGTGTATTTCAACTCAATTAAAATCAGATCTTTCTAACATCTGAGCCATGCAATATGAAAATGGATCATTTTGAGGCAGTATTCAAACTGTATATTCAGAGAAAGCATGCTCTAGGGATGCAGGATGGTGGGCCTTCTATGATTATGTTATAGAGCCAAGTACATGAAACAGTTAAATTGTAAGCACCTACCCAGGACAAATTGTATGTGGACTTTGTTTCTTTGTATGTGTACTTCTCTCTCCTTCATAGAGTCAGCATTCAAAAAGTTGAGTTAATTAGACCAATTAGGCTACAGATATCTAACTCATGTTATTAAAAAATTTTTAAATAGATTTGACCTAATGATGATATATTGTTTTTTGTTTTTTACTTGGCAGATGAAGAATTAGATACATTAGATTAGATACATTAAATATTCTTAAACATAACTTTAAATTTTAAAAGGCATAGTCATGGAAATGGATCACTGGAAGAGTGCTTTGTTTGATTGGGTATATTTCATATTTCAGTTTGGGAAGCAGCACATAGAGAACCTCTTCAGTGACCTACAGGATGGGAGACGCCTCCTAGACCTTCTGGAAGGCCTGACAGGGCAAAAACTGGTACGTGACTTATTTATAAGAAAGTTCACATTAACCTTAGGATAATTTACTAAGAAACCAGAAACTAACTCAGTATAGTTGTTCTAGATCTAGTAAAATTCACTAATTTAATAATTACTCATTTAACTAACAATACAGGACCTATTCCTGAATAAAACAATCTTGTAATCTTATTTTTATTTTGGCATATTCTATCATACACAGAACTAGAAGGTGAAATTTTTCAGTCACGTAATTTATGCTAATTAATAGATATTATTTATTTGTAATGTTTGGTATCTTTGTTATTGAATGTTTTATAAGGCTTTTAGTCATCATGATCTTTTAAGTTTAATTTCATTTTTTATATGACAAGAACACTTAACTTGAGATATGGAAAATGGGGAGTGCCGGTCAACAGGTATAAAGTTTCAGTTATGCACAATGAATAAGTTCCAGAGATCTGCTGTACAACATTGTTTCTATAGTTAATAATACAGATCTTCCTTGACTTACCATACAGTTACGTCCCTATAAATCCATCACAGATTGAAAATATCCTAAGTTGAAAATGCATTCAATACACGTAATCTACTGAACTTCATAGTTTAGCCTAGCCTGCCTTAAACATGCTCAGAATGCTTACATTAGCCTACAGTTGGGTAGAATCATCTCACACGAAGCCTATGTTATAACGAAGTGTTGACTATCTCATATAATGTATTGAATGGTATACTGAAAGTGAAAAACAGAATGGTTGTTAAGTGTATCAGTCATTTACTCTCATGATCGCATGGCTGACTTGTAGCTGTGGCCCACTGACCCTGCCCAGCATTATCAGAGTAGAATACTGGATATTGTTAGCCTGGGAAAAGATCCAAATTCAAAATGTGAAGTATGGTTTTTGCTGAATGCATATCACTTTTGCACCATTATAAAGTCAAAAAATCCTAAATCAAACTATCATGTCGGGGACCATCTGTACTTTATTGTGCCCTTAAAAATTTGAGATGCAGGGGCACCTGGGTGGCTCAGTTGTTAAGCGTCTGCCTTCGGCTCAGGTCATGATCCCAGAGTCCTGGGATCAAGCCCCACGTCGGGCTCCCTTCTCGGTGGGAAGCCTGCTTCTCCCTCTCCCTCTGCTTGTGTTCCCTCTCTTGCTGTGTCTCTCTCTGTCAAATAAATAAATAAAATCTTTAAAAAAAAATTTCTTGAGATGTATATCTCTTTTTAGAAGTCAATATGGCAGGCATCATAATGGTAGAGTTTCTAAAACTCCACAACTGGATAAATGAGTTAATCTGCATATTGTCATGCACTGTACAAATGTCAGTTTAGAAATTGTAGGATGAGATAGGATTTTGGGGTTTGAGAGTGAGGGTTAGAAAACCAAAGATTCTTGGGGTTTTGAGCTTCAGTGATGAAAGCAGTTAAGGTAATGTTGACAGAAAAGTTTTCCCTTGGCCCTATTTGGCGTTATATAAGTTTTCTAGGCTCAAGTCTCTTTTATACTTTCCTTAAATGTGTGGAAATTACCTCACTTATCTCCCTTACCAAGAAGTCCTTATGCAATGTTGTTTCTCTTTCCTGGTCATGCAGAAATCCCCAAATGGGCTATGGAATGAAGAGATGGTAACCAAAATAGCTTCTATTGAGGAAAAGAAAATGCTATCGTTTTTCTTGAGGAGGGGTTGATTCATGCTAAGAAAGTTCTATGACAAGGACAATTAACCCAAAGCCCTTAAGTGTATTATATTAATGCCTCGCAGCCTAAGTTCATTTAAAATAGTCAAACTTTGAAGTGAAATGTATAAATGGTTTCGTTTCTAGTAGATTGTCTCTCTGCCGGGCAGTAAACATTGTTTCAATTTACTTTCAGCCAAAAGAAAAAGGATCCACAAGAGTTCATGCCCTGAACAATGTCAACAAGGCACTGCGTGTCCTGCAGAAAAATAATGTAAGTGGAGACCTGGACAGAGTCTGGATACCATGAGACAGCATGCCTAATGTTTGAGTGAGGGCTTTGGCCCCCAAAGCAGGGAAAGCTTCTTAAGTTCTCTAGTAAATCAAAGTAGTGATCTTTAAGAGTATGTGTTCTGTTTCATGTGGATCTGCTGGTGGCTAATCACATGATTCAGGAAGCAAATGTATGCAGTCACAGAGGGCAGGGAAGGGCATGAGTCAGACCTGATAGGGCACTCTGTGTTGTTTGCGGATTTTACTTGATGCACTTACATTTGGGAGACAGATTAAGTCCTGTGGTGACCCTCAGTTTCCTAGAGAAGTGTTCTGTACAACAAATGGCTTTTAGTTGGCTGAATCTTTTTTTTTTATGTATCAAGTGTGCAGACATGATGATGATAAAGTTTGTTTGAATTAAGGCCGCATTTATTAGACACCACATCCAAGTATGAAAGTTACACAGAACAATCGCTATTTCAACTCACAGAACTGCAAATTTGTTTCCTATTGCTAGGTTTGATTTAGTTGAACAAGATGAAAATATATGTATGGTATTAGAAAGTCAACAATTATACCTAAATAAGTATGTAGATGAAAGAAGTTCTGGTCTCATTAGAGTGACTTTGAGATTTCTCACCAACTTCCTACAATCTTTCTAATTGACCAATACATTTACCAGGCACTTAGTACCTCCCTAATTACATTACATCTCTCTTTCAAGGATAAATTCAAATAAATTGCTTGCATACTCTTACAATAACCATCATCAGTGATAGATGAGTCATGATGTGTCCTCCCCCAAATGTTGTTCAGCTCATCTGGTACAGAGAAGGCATCACATGGGAAATGATAGTGAAGGCTGTGCAGCATTTGGTTGATTTTATGAATTTAGCGTTATTGTCATATTTAATCTATGAAAATTGCTTTATAGAAACATTATACATTTTTATTATTTCTGAAGTGATTAACTGTATATTTTCAAATTTTCAGGCAGAATTTCAAATTGCAGACAGAATAAGACGGTCTATAAAATGTTTGCCTCAATATTAGTCTGATAGATCCTTTTGAAAGATCAATATCACATAAGTTAAGAATATTGTTTAGAGATATTAGAATTTACATGAAGAAAAATCTTTTTCAGTTCCCCATATTCCATTACAAAATATGAAAGCCAGGAAGACAGCAGAGAATTCAAAGAATTATTGGTTTCAGTCGACTTGATGTAGTTGATCTCTTCCCACCAAGAAAATACCATGTTAAGCAATAGGTTGTTGGATCTCCTCTAAAATAGTAGATTAATGTAGCCATAGATTTTGTTTGGTAAGAGGGTTTTTTTTCACATACTGGTTATTGATTATGAATTTTTGGGTTTCCTGTATATGTTATAATTATTAATTTCACAGTTTTCAATATAAGACTGAAAGAAATTCTGGCAATAAAACAGAGAAACCATAAAAGAAAATCCCTGTGACTTTGAGATAACCAAATATTTCTTAGATGTGAAACCAAAGGCATGATTCAAAAAGAGAAAAATGAACTTCATCAAAATTATGAGTTGTTCATATGTTCTGGATATGAATCCTTCATTTTATGCATTGCAAAGGTATTTTCTGCCTCTGGATTACATTTTACTCAATGATAAACCAAATTCTTCATTCTGGTGCAGTTCATTTTTATAAATGTTCACTTTTATAATTTTGTGTCCTTTTTAAGAAACATTTGCCTGCCCAAAACCATTAGGATATTATATTTTGTTGTCATCTATATAGACTTCTTTGTTCTACCATTTGAATTTAGATCTGTATTTCACCAGGAATTGATTATTGAGTTTGACGAGGAATGAGTTAAGATTCAGGTTCTTTTTTTTCATTTGGAATCTAATTGTCACAACACCATTTATTAAAAAGAATGTTACTTATTCATTGCTCTCTAATACTAGGTATGTCATAAAAATGTCTCAATACAAATGTTCTGTTTTTGGACTTCAATTCACTTCCACTTTCTCTTTGTTTATACATGCACAAATACCATGCCCTGTGGATTACTGCAGTTTTATAACACATCCTGGTATCTGGTGAGCTAGGTTCCCCCACTTTTTTCTTGTTCAGTGTTTTCTTGGTTATACTGACCCATTGTATTTCTCTCTTTATTTTACCATCATTTTTTAAATTTCCAAATAAATCCTGTTTGGAATGTGATCAACAGTGAGTTAAATTTATAGATCAGTTTGGGGAGAATTAATACCTTTATACTATTGAGCATTCCAGATTTCTCCTATGATTTTCCTCTATAGTTTATTTATTTTTAAAAATTTTAGGTTTTGCAGAATGAGCAAAAAAATCCAATAGAAAAAATGGGCAGAAAATTTGAACAGGAACTTCACAAAAGAGGCTGTTCAAAAATTGAAGAATAATATAAAAAAGTGTTCAACCTTAGCAGTAATTAGGGAAATTCAAGTTAAAAATGCAATGAGTTACTAATACAAATTCATAAAAATGGCTGAAATTAGAAGGGCTAATAATGCTGAGGGTGAGGATTTGGAATAACCTGAACTCCTAATTGGTGGAAATGTAATTCAGACAACCATTGAAAATAGTTTGGTATTATATACTAAATGCAAAACTGCATAATTCTTATAACCCAACAGTTTTGCTCTGAGGCATATAACTACCATTTCTGTGCGTGTATGTGTGTGTGTTGTGTGTGTGTATATGTGTATGTGGAGAGAGAGAAAGAGAGAGAGAGAGAATGTTCATAGCAGCTTAATTTGTAGTAGCCTAAACTGGAAATGACTGCAGTATATTCACATGATAGCATATTATAAAGCAATGAAAATAAACAAATGATAGCTATATACAATACATGGGATGGATCAATCTCCTGAAAGAGGTTTGAGCAAAAGAAGTGAGACACAAGAGTATACCTACTGTGATTTCTTTTAATTAAATTTCAAAAAACAGGCAAAATTGTTCCATGGGTTTAAAAGTCAGAAGAGTGGTTACATTTTGGAAGGAGTGAAGCAGTAAAATGCACAAGTGAATCTTCTCAGGTGTCGAAAATATTGCGTATTTTGACCTGGTGCTCGTTACATAGGAGCATTTGCTCTGAGAAAATTTTTCAAGGTCTACACTCAAATACACTTTCCTGTATATATGTTATACCTCAATACTTATTTTTAAAAAGGTTTAAGAAACAGAGGAACCTATAAAGGTAAAGTAAACCTAACCTTACAACCTCCCAAATGCCAAACAATGGCCTGTGTATCAATCTGACAATATATCCTGTATTTTCTCATGAAATTGTTTAATGAAATGTGATAAGTGAGTATACAAAATTAGAATATGATTAATGTATATTATAGATCTTTTCTCAGATGGTCGTATTTCTTTCTGAAAATAGGAAACCTTGAGTACCTCCCATTGTTTCAGCAGGCAAAGACCCCAGAATGAGGGCTTCAATTTGAGAAGGAGCCCTTCAAGAGCAGATTTCCACCCTGCTCCCATCTGAGCAAGGGCCTTAATAGGGAATGGCATAAAACTGAGGTCTCTGTATGAAAGGACAGAATCTCAAGTAAAAAATTTTCAAGTGGAAACCCAAACCAAGAGTGAAATAACCTTTACTTGAAGTAGCCCCAGGCTAAAAGACGCAGAATATAAATGTGCAAAGGTAAATTTATTATCATTTTATACTTCTCCATTGTTTTGTAACAGAAGAAAGTACAAAAGAAATGGAAACGATTCCAAGGAACCGTGTTTATTAGTCTCTGATTATTACCATGAAGAGTAAACACACAATTAAATCAAAGAGAATGTTCAAGAGCAGGATTTTTTCCCTTAAAGATGGGCTTAGGTAGTCTACATTAGATGAAGAAGTGAGCCTGGGGCAGGATATCCATAAAGCTGCATATTAAATAAAATAGTAGATAAGACTATTTCAAATTTCCTTTTAAAAGTCACAGATTCTCAAATTAGAATCCACTATAGAAGGCATCGATTGGAGATTTTTATAAATCATACCTTAAACAATAATGTTAGTATATTTACATTCAGCACATTATTTCCTGAGTGTCTCCTATGTGTTCAGTTGTGTTCTAGGGGGTAGGAGCACTATGGTCATTTATCAGAACAGACACAACCCTTTATGTCATAGAGTTTACGGTCACATACCAGGGGACATTAAACATTTAGAATGTAGTGATAGCTAAGTGAACGAATAAGAGATAAACAGAATAGGAGGTGTGGGAAGACCTCTCAGTTAAGCTGTGATATAGCTAAAGCCTGGAAGGAAGAGAGGGAGTGAGCCATGGGATTCTCTACAGGAAAATGGCCCAAGTAGAGGGATAGAAGGACCTTGAAGAGAAAAAAACAAACATTTGCAAATAGGACTCACTAGGTGGACAGGACTGAGTGTGGAGAAAACACAGGAGAGCAGGGGATCAGAGAGGTAGCAGGGTGGGTGTGGGAGGGGGGCAAACGTGGGAAGACATGGTTAGGCTTTGAACTTTGTGCTGAAGGAGATGGCAATGACTAAAAATAAAGGCGCTACTATAAATTGAACTGCTAATAAAATATGTTCTTTTAAAATTAGAGAAAAAGTTAATAAATAATAACAAAGAGAAATTTAAGTATTTAAGAGAGTACCATTTTTACCCAGGAAAGTTATAATCAGTAATTAAAACAAAATACAGGGGCACCTGGGTGGTGCAGTCCGTTAAACGTCTGACTCTTGGTTTCAGCTCAGGTCCTGGGCTCAGGTCATGATCTCAGGGTGGTGAGATCAAGCCCTTTGTTGGGCTCTGCGCTCAGCGCAGAATCTCCTTAAGACTCCCTCCCCCTCTCCCTATGCCCCTCTCCCCCGCTCTCTCTCCCTCTCTCCAAAATAAAACACTACATCAAAAACTAATGATGTACTGTATGGTGACTAACATAACATAATAAAAAAATAAAAAAAAAATACATCTTTAAAAAAATAAAATCAAACAATACAACTTACTGTGTAATAGAAATTCTACTAAAACCACAAAGAAAATTTAATGGAAATATATTTTTTGACATTATAAGCTGCTTTATTTTTCCAAAAATTAGAATGTCTTTGCAATGCCCATGGGTGAAAATCCCCTACTGATAGAGTGTTCTAGTTGGGTCGAAAGGCTGCTGATAACAAGAGAGGCAGCTAAAGCCAATTATTAGCATAAGGTTAAAGCACGGCCTGGCAAATGCCTGCCAGGGGCACTACACAAAAGGAATGTCTGTGAAGCCCCTTTGTGGGACCCTGCAGCCACCCCCTGAGTTCCCTTGGGCCCCTTGGGTGGAAGGGATCCTGTAAATCTCCCCATTTCTGTCTGGTTTTCTTCACCTCATCCTCTACCCTGGCCATCCCTCATCGAATTCTCTTATCTCCTCACTCCTCACATGCATATGGCTATGGCCTCATATTCCTTGAGGCACAGAGCCAGCCCCTTGTTGGTTTGTCTTCTGGCCTTCCTGGGTACACCATCCCCAGCTGGGCGCTTTCCTGCAGCCTTTGGTTCACTGGCTGGCTTTCCTTCTCCTTTTTGCTTTCCTTCATTCTTCACTCTCTGGGTTTTCTTCTTTTGGCTTTGCCTTGCACTCTGGCTTTCCCTCACTCTCTGGCTTTCCCTCTTTTGGCTTTGCCACAGTCCCTGGCTTTTCCTTGTCCTTTACAATTTCCTCATTTTCGCCTTTCCCTTGTGATCTGTCTTTCTCTCATTTTCTGACTTTTCCTTATTTCCCAGAGTACAAGCTACTTCTGTTTTTGCCGCATCCCATGGCCATTCTTTGTATTCCCTCTTTCCTTGGTTCTCAGGCATTCCTTCATTTTCATTGCAGAATGTTTCCATGTTGAGGTTGCCTGTCCTGCAGGGATTCTGGACAGGTTCCCCCTCCTTTTGTAGCCCTGCAGAGTGCTGCGGGGCCAGCGCAGGCCTGTGCCTCCTGGGGCTCTCCCAAGTCCCAAGTCCCCTGGCCCCTCGCACGCAGCTCCAGGCAGCTCAGGGAGCTGGAGCTGGTTCCTCGTGGGTGATGGCAGTGGACTGGAACCCAGGGTCAGAAGTATATTTTTATTCAGTCTTTAATTCGCCATTGTCATATTTGAACACATTTAGCAGCAAATATATATATATATATATAGAGAGAGAGAGAGAGAGGGAGAGAGAGAGAGAAAGAATACGGATAGCATAAACTGTAGATTTAATAACGATTTTCCTCCCATTGATAGTCCAAAGCACAGATGATTCTACAAAATATGTGTGCATTATGTACAAACCTCCTGCCCCATAAAGTTGGATTTGCAGGAAAAGCAATAGTTTATAATTTAATTTAAATTTGCTAAATCCAAATCTGAGCTCTCAAACAGGCATTCGGAAAATTCTTTGTCATTATTAGGAATGTTCTTCCCTATCCCTAGGAATGGCCAGAGATCAGTAGACCTATGTGGTGCCTTTCATAGGCAGGGGAAAAGCCATTCATCTTCAGTCCACTGAAGTATCCACTGATAGATTCACCACCGAAGTGCAAGTCTTCTTGTGAAGCCAAGTGTCTTATTAACAGTTCTGCTATGAAACAGAAAGCCTGCAAAGACAAAGCTGAAGAGACTGTAATGAAGGGAATAGATACAGAAATGTGAGGAGAGTTAAAGGAACTAACAATGAATGGTGAAGCATGCAGGGACTAGCATGAGTTAATAGCCTTTATTCCTAAACCTAAAGAGATGAAAGGGAGAGAGCTGTTACCTTCAACCAATGAAAGCTCCAACCTTGTGAGAGGGGCCACTGGCCAGCAACTGTGACATACGTATCTAAAAAATGAAGTTACTCTCAAATCTTGGCCTGCTGGGGGAGTTGGAAGATCGATACCTTGGTCTCTCTATCCAATCTTCCAATATCCTGTCAACGCCATTCATTGCTTAAGCTCAACTGGAAGCCAGAAGGTGAGAGGTCCTAGGTGATAAAGTCATTTTATACTAGATGAGTCATCTAATACACAGAAGGGGTGAAGAACTGGGGAGGGGGCAGAGAATAACCAGCATTCCAAATATCTCTATTTTCTGGTCAGATGGGGACTTGAGATTATCTATACCGAGAGTCTTAATGTTGGCTAGGGTCCAACCACGCTGCATGTATCAGGAAGCCATTCACTTTTGAAAGCATACCACCTCTATTTGCTGACAGGGAGCAGAGATGGTTTCTGGCTAATTTTGGAACCAGCCAATATCATATCCCTTCCCCATGCTTCTGGGGAACATCAGAGCCAGAAAAGGAAAACAGACTATGAGTTCTTTCTTATTTCTGCTCTGCTGTACAAACTTACCAAAGGCATAGGAGAAGATAAATACATAAAAAAATATTCCTTCCCTATGTACAAATATGGCTAATATATTAGGATGCAGTGAGAGTATTGTTAAGTACGTAAAAAGAAGAGCTTGTAAAGTATATACTCTGATAATAATAGTGTAATATTAGAAATTAATAATACTTTTAAAAATTCAATTTGATTAATTTAAAATGTTTTGTATAAGGAATCAAGAGTATAAATCCACATTTGTGTAGGAAAAAGCATTCCATGAGAAATGGCCTAGGTTTTACTCAGAGGTTCAATTTGTGTCTTTGCTTTTATTTTCATTAAAAAAAAGATAAAATAAATTAATTCAAGATTTCAACCATAAATGTTACAAAAAGAAAAAAAATGCCCTAAGGAAAGTAGAAAATAAAAGATAAATGAAGAAATAAATAAGTCAGAAAGAAGTAGTAAAATAATAAAATAGACTAATCTCATAAATTTAATCAGGAAAAGGAGGGGGGAAAGCAAATATATGCAATTTAAACACAGAAAGAAAATATTAAGCACAAGTTTAAGAGATACAGAAACCAAAAATGGAATCTACACAGAAATATATGTTGGTAATAAAAAAGCAATTAAATTAGATGATGTTCTATTTAAAATAATAAATTATGAGAATTAACATAATGGAATATAGACTACCTTAATCAATAGCCAAGAGAAGTTAAGAAATCATAAAATTAAACAAAACCAATCTTTCACAAAGGATTCTGAGTCTAATGGCACCAGAGGTAAGTTTGTCCAAACTTTAAGAAATTGACAATTGCTGATAGAAAATCATTAGGGGCATCACAGTTCTACAAATCTATCCACACCCCTAAGTTTTAAAATCACTTGAAAAAAGTTAGCCCTCCCTGTTGTTAAAGGGGTATTAGAAGCTTCCCTTTTGAAAGGCTACTTTGTGGGAGTTTCAAAATCTTAGGTAAAGTCCATTTTGTTTTCTCCTTCCTTCTTAGGATCTTGTCCACTTTGGCCTATTCCTCTGCCATAAATGACCCATTTTAGCACATTTCCTTGTTCTCAAGTAGCAACTCAATTTGCCTCCATGCCTCAGTTTCCTTTCCTTTCTCTGTCCTGACGTCTAATTTGCTATCCTCACTCAAATGCCACTCACAGCTTAGCTCTGTAGAGCTCAGACACCACATTTATGTTCTGATTTGCATTCTCTGTAGTGGCTATTTTAGCATGAAGTTATTTCTGCTATCAATAATTTATTTTCAAAACCACTTATTGAGAATAAAGTACTTCCAAGTGCAGTGATACCTTTATTACAATATTTGCTGAGAGCAAAGCTCATTTGTAATAAAGTTGGCCATGGTTTAAAAAAGCAAACAAAAGAAAGTACAAAATCCTGTGAAATAGAGGCTGACTGTACCGAGTGGTTAAGCTTATCTTCACACCAGCTCAAGATATAAAACATAGCCACAGCTTGCATTTCCTTGCTACTTGTTGAAGTTAGATAAAGCAAATCACGGGTAACAGAAACATCTCTCATATTGCCATTCTACCATTCCTTTCCCCTTCTCCAGTTTTGTTTGTGACAGTCTCCATCAGACATTGTGAATTCAGTTCTACAGGTCTTTAACCATATTGTCTCTCAAATGAAAAGAAACATTTGATGGGTCATTTTAATTTGTTTATTGATAGATTTTTTCCCCCTTAGATATAAGTAAGTTCCAGTCAGTGAGTTTCCTCTACCAGAGATTTGACATTTTCATCACTTTATGTCAAATTGAATAATGAATGATTTTTTCCACTGTTAAAAGAATTTAGCCATTAAAAATCTGGTAGGAAGATTTAACTGTCCATCGTATTTTAAACTGCCCTCTGGATACATCATGGTACCTGTCTTCCATTAATTGGCTAAATTCTAGTTTGTTTCCTCTTCTTCCGTCCCAAGATTTCCATGTGTTGTTGTTTTTTTTAAGATTATTTATTTATTTATTCGAAAGAGAAAGAGACAGAGAGAGAGAGCGAGAGAGCAGGAAGGAGCAGAGGGAGAGGGACAAGCAGGGGCTTGATCCTAGGACCCTGAGATCGTGACCTGAGCCAAAACCAAGAGACAGACACTTGACCAACTGAGCTACCCAGGCACCCCCAAGATTTCCATGTTTACATTTTATGAATCTCAATGCCTCTTTGAAGTCATAGAATACACTCCATCATTATTTTAAAGATTCATACAAGAAATGTAGTGTTGTAATACATCCTGGGTATATAGTATACCAGGACTTGCTGATTTAATATGATTTAATATTAGCTGACACAGTTGTAGATCTCATACTTATGTTCTGTACACCACTCTCATCAACTGTCTATGACAAAGCGGCAAATTTTTACCAAGTAACTTCAAATGTATAAGTAGTACAAACGTGAAGTAGCACAAAACAAATAAGATCATTTTTATACATTTAAACCACAAATCCAAAGTGAGTATTTAAAAGCCTAGGTTGAAATTTCAAACGTCAGCTATGTTCATATATTCACTTAATCACATAATTGAAAATTGTCACTGAATTAGATTGAATGGTTGTCAAATGTCACTGATCTGAAAAATGACATAGCATTCACTCTTCCTGGCATATGATCTTAGATAAAGAGGGTTCTAAAGTGTTCTTTAAAACTAGTATTTTATGTGTTCTTTAAGTATTCAGAGACTTAAATAGCCATATAATACATATTTTGGAGTATGTCAGAACATAGTATCTTTGACTGAATATAAACTGCTTCCATTTATTACTCATAAAATCCAGTGTTCAGATATAAATTCCAAATTTTAAGTTAATTTATGTTAGACAAGTATTAGTTCTTACACTGAATTTTCAGTCCATGCAATAGGACTTTACTATGTCTGCACCTTATATATGTTCATTCTGAGGATCCAGAAGAAGTATATCCTTTTAACTCTGTCACTTACTAACTCTGGGATTTTTGCCAAATGATTCCATGACTTAAGTTCCACTTCATCATCCCTGAAATGTACTAATAGAAATGGTTGTACTTATTTCAGAATATTCTTTTATGGAATATAGAAATTATACACAAACATATACTGTAATATTTAAATTCATTTTCAGATGCAATGGGAAATTACTACTCTTAGAAATGAAGCTAATTCTCATTTAAAATAATTTCATAAGGTGAGTTGGTTATCCTCCCCCCGATCAGTGCATTTCTTGCATCAAGGTAATATAGTATTTTTTCTTGCATATTAAACTCAAAATTGAGGTAGCCATCTATTATAGTGAATGTTAGTCATGTAACTTAAAAGTTTTCGGGGTTACTATTGCCAAATTTTCCCCTTGAAATCAGTATACATGGCTCAAGGTTAGAAAGCTATGGCTGTATTGGGTTCTGGTTTCAGTAAAGTAGCATTCTATATTCTATATTGCTGGGTGTAAGATATATATAGTATTTATAAAAATTCAAATATTATTATAGTATAAATAATATTACACTGAAAGTATATACATCTTTTATTCTATGTTGTGAAATTATTACTGAGGACAGAGTTCATTTTCTCAAATGATGCCTTCTAGTATATAATATTCCATATATGAAATTGTGCTGAGTTGAGCTATAGGAGCTACTTTGCCAGAAAGTTCAGTCCTGCATTTTATGATCAATGAAACTACCTGCATTGAAACCTCTGGTTTGATATATTTGTTTTAATTTTCTTTTACCCCTTTAATGTTTCTATTTTCTTAACATTATGGAGTTTTTAAAACTTAGCTGCTTCAAATCTTTATTGCCAAAGAGGCAGTGTATAAGCAAGTAAAAACACGGTTCCGTTAAAAAGAACTACCTTGTGACAAGTGATTGTAATCGTAAAAAAATCCAAAATATAGAGAAATTTGAACTTATTTCACTAGTCCTTAGGCAATTTGATAGAACAGTCCATTTTTTAGTCTGTCTCCTTCTTTACTATTTAACATGTGGCATATGGTAGATGGTGAAAAATTTTAACAAATGACTAAGTATGTAAAGCTTAATCATTGAAAGTAGGGATAGTATCTTCACAGCAAGCATTGGACCTAGAACTAAGTCTTAGGATGCATTCTAGGTCAAAATGTGCTTTTAAAAGGTGGGTATTAAGGAGGGCATGTGATGTGTTGAGCACTGGGTGTTATACGCAACTAATGAATCACTGAACACGACATCAAAAACTAATGATGTACTATATGGTGGCTAATTGAACTTAAGAAAAAAGAAAAAAAGAAAACATAAAATGCATCAGTGAAAAATAAATAAATAAAATTGCACTTTAAAAGTTTCTGCCAATTTTCATACCATTAAAAAAATAAAAATAAAAAAAGGTGTTTTCTAGTATAAACTTCTTTATTTGTATAAAATTTAAAAAAATTCTTTTTTGGAAGATAGATATATGAGAGGAAATAAAGACAACCTGCTAAGTGGAGAGCCAAATCCACAAAAGCCAATGCAGCCCACCCTTTAGGTTGTGTATACTGAACTATTCGTCATTGAATTATGAAAGATATGCATCTCTCAAGGGAAAAAAATAAGTATGATTTATGTCTATAGGTCTTAAAATTTTACATAAATTTTAAACACAGTATAACAGCACATGCTGTAGAAACAGCAAAACTACTTTGGTTTTCCTGCATTTTTTGATCATTTAAATGCATTATATTTGGAAGGATTACATAAATACTTGAGGAATTTCTCTTGAATATGGAGAAGTCTCTTTAGCTTGACTACACAATGGCAGATGTTTTATGAAAAGGGCCTCACACATTTTAAAAGCAAATCCTAGTTGTCTAGAATGTTGGAATGAAATTCTCAGTTATAAGCAATTTATTTGAGAGAAATGTATGGGTATAAAAAACAAATAAATAGAAGGTAGAAGTATCTGCATGAGGTTGAAGTATCAGGAAGGATCTTTATATAATAAATTCCAATGCATGATAGTTTCTTAACTGTTAGTCACTGTTTAAGATTCTGGTTAAGGAAATCTACCCAAACTTTTAAGGATGACATTCCATGGTTCCTTTTGAAGTCTTGTCATTCTTTGTGAAGTCATAAGATTCAATTTGCAGCATTTTTTGGTTAAACTCACATACTTAGACTGATGAGGAAAATGATGGCTTACCTTTGTCTCCTACCCCATCCCTAATTCCAAAAATGCTCAGATTGTATTCTGCATATCAAGGAACTGAAGTCACTTCTTAGGATAAATCTTGAAATCTGAAATGTCTTAAAGAACCACATCCTTTGAAGCCCATGTGAGGGACGTCCGAACCCTAACCTCATTTCATTTGGCTGAATGATACAGGATGGTTCCCATGTTGAATGAGATATAATTCTACAACTTCCAAGTTAGAACTGCAAATGCTTACATGATTCACAAACGAAAACTGGGAAAGCTTATCCATTTCCCTGCTCCCACAAAGGTTTAAAAAGCCTGAAAAAATTCTTCAGAATTTTGTCATAGGAATATTATTCCCTTGCTGTTATTCATCTTTTTTCTTCCTTCTGCTCTGCCCTAAGAACTTCCATTTCCATTATTTGACCTGGCTATCATGATTATTTTTATGTCAAATGTTCCTCATTCTAAAGTCACTGTGTAGCATTTCACATTTGATGTGCTATTCGTCTTTCTCTAAAGCTAATTAAAAATAATATAAACTGGCCCAGGTCAGTAATCTCCTTTCACTAAATCATCATATATCAGATTTGCTTTAAAACTTAGGGTTTTCTTCAGTATTTTTAAATCTTAAATATATCAATATAATATATAGAAATCCTTTTACTATAACCACCATGGGATATATAAATTTGGCTTGTAGAAAATATTATTGACGGGGCGCCTGGGTGGCTCAGTCGTTAAGCGTCTGCCTTCGGCTCAGGTCATGATCCCAGGGTCCTGGGATCGAGCCCCACATCGGGCTCCCTGCTCCACGGGAGGCCTGCTTCTCCCCCTCCCACTCCCCCAGCTTGTGTTCCCTCTCTCGCTGTGTCTCTCTCTGTCACAAAATAAATAAAATCTTCAAAAAAAAAAATATTATTGACAATGCTAGATTGCATCTATGCCCTAAAGGAACCTGGTATAAAATAAAACCTGGGATAAAACAAACATTGCTCTCTTGAATAAACAATGAAAGAGAATTGCTCCTCAGAGCCCAGTGGTTAGCACCCTAATTATATATATATTTTGCAGACGCTAAGTATCTTGTTTATTTTTATTTTATTTAAAATCAATTAATTAACATATAGTGTATTATTAGTTTCAGAGGTAGAATTCAGTGATTCATCAGTTGTGTATAACACCCAGTACTCATTCCATCAAGTGCCCTCCTTGATGCCCATCACCCAATTATCCCATCCCCCACCGACCTCCCCTCCAGGAACCCTCAGTTTGTTTCCTATACTTAAGAGTCTCTTATGGTTTGTCTCCCTCTCTGATTTCATCTTATTTTATTTTTCCCTCCCTTCCCCTACGATCCTCTGTTTTGTTTCTTAAATTCCACATAGGAATGAAATCATATGATATTTGTCTTTCTCTGATTGACTTATTTCGCTTAGCATAATACCCTCTAGTTCCATGCATATCGTTGCAAATGGTAAGACGTCATTTTTTTTTTTGATGGCTGAGTAATATTCCAACATATATATATCACCTCTTCTCTATCCATTCGTCTGTCAACAGACATCTGGGCTCTTCCCACAGTTTGGCTATTGTGGACATTGCTGCTATGAACACTGGGATGCAGGTGCCCCTTCGGGTCACTATGTTTGTATCCTTTGTGTAAATACCTAGTAGTGCAATTGCTGGGTTGTAAGGTAGCTCTATTTTTAACTTTTTGAGGAAACTCCATACCATTTTCCAGAGTGGCTGCATCAGTTTGCATTCCGACCAGCAGCGTAAGAGGGTTCCCCTTTCTCCACATCCTCACCAACATCTGTTGTTTCCTGACTTGTTAATTTTAGCCATTCTGACTGGTGTGAGGTGGTATCTCATTGTGGTTTTGATTTGTGAAATATATACTAACCTTAGAATTACTAAATAGATATTTTTGTACAAAATCTGGTGCTTTTATCTAAGTATTAGTGTGGGCACAAAAAAGGAATTCCTTCTAGTTTGTGTCCTCACATGATAACAATAGGCTACTGTATTTTGAAAGCTAATTCATTATGTTTCCTCGGTGCTTTTTTTGCAGTTTGTGCATCCTGATTCAAGGGATATTTTCCTAAGAGTTCACATTTAAATATTCTATTAGGGCCATAAGAAGGTTCCATTATGGCAAGACAAATGGTGAGAATTTTCTATCCTCTAAAATTAAGTTTGAATAAAGCATCTTGCACAGAGAACACTGCAAAACTCAGAGCTAGAATCCAATGTTACTTTATGAGTAAAGTCTTAGGCCTGTTTGCAGGAACTCATAAAGCCAATCTTCATGTGTAGGCGAACTTGCGTCTGCAAAAATTCAATGCATGCTATTTAATTTTCACACACAATATCAATTTTCACACTTATTCATTTAGTATCAGATGCTTTCATTCTGCAAAACAGGAAAACATAACTTTGGGCGTCCTTCATGACCTCAATATTGAATTTCCTGCTATCTAGTGCTGGTCACAATACTGATACATGCGCGCGCACACACACACACACACACACACACACACACACTCACACACATTGGTTCTATGTATTAACATATATGTCATATAAATGTTTTTTGTTTTGCTTACTAGACACATAATTTTCATTTAACACAGATTTTATTTTTTAATTTATTTTATTTTTTTAAAGATTTTATTTATTTGTCAGAGAAAGAGAGAGAGCACAAGCAGGGGGAGCAGCAGGAAGAGGGAGAAGCAGGCTCCCCGCTGAGCAGGGAGCCCGATGTGGGACTCGATCCCAGGACCCTGGGAAGGCAGACGCGTAACGACTGAGCCACCCAGGTGTCCCCATTTAACACAGATTTTAACATATTTCAGTTTTTGTTTTTCCATTCCATAGTTATTTAGAAATTGGACTGAGAATCCTTGAAAGATATAACTCCAGAGCACATGTTAGAAAGATATTTAAAAGAAGCTATTGTGCACATGATTATTTAAGAGTAGCTTGTAATGATTTTTTTTTATAAGAACAACATCATTCCTAGCTACATAGTAGGAAATATGGCATTATAAAAACACCAAGCATATGAGAATTTAGAGTCAAAATGGGCTAGACTGTCGATGAGGCAGGATAGTAACAAAAAGACCATGAACAGTCCCTTTGAGGCATGACAAAATACCTCCCTCTTTTAGAGCCTTAGTGATTATTAATTATTGTTATTTCTTATAGTCCTTGGTAATTTGAAGAGAGACAAAACATAACCAAAACAAATAATATTCCTTGTCTACATGGTGGTATGCAATATTTATTAATTTAGAGAGAGCCTATTAAAGCATTTAATGAAGAATTCTCTAGATTTAATTAAGGAATTACCTCTCATATCTGGACCTGGTTTTAAATCTGACCTTGTGAAAGCTTCATGTAATTTTGACATTCTGTTTCCCTCTAGGTAAAATGTATATAAAAGAGTAACTATCTCATACTTTTACTGTGATGATGATGTGGGCAGAGTGAAAGCTGTATTCAGGGAGAACCTCATAGGCTTAAGGTTTTTTTAAAGATAGAGATAAAATAAGTATATATCTTAAGAGATTATAAAAAGAAAAACAATAATGAAAAGTAAATTCAAAATAGAAGACTGAAAAATATAGGTCGAATTCAGTTCAAAAGCTAGCTCTTTGAATAGATCAACAAAAGAGATGAACCTCTTCTAATCCTAACAAAAGAAAATAAGAAGAGAATGAAAAATAGACAAGATTAGTAATGAGAAAGGATGTGTAACCACAGATTCAGAAGAAACTGAGAGAATACTACAGGCAATTCTGTGAAATTAATTTTGAAAAATCTGGGACATGGATGATCTCCTAGAACAATGTAAATTACTAAAATTGACATAAGAATAGCAGAAAATTAAACTAGACTTATTACTTCAGAAAACATTGGTAAGTATTAGAGATCTACCATGGAAATATATACCAGGATTCTCACATGTGAATTTAACCTAATCCTTAAAGAATAGGTAATTCCTATATTTTAAGCTATTCCAAAGCATATGTGAAGATAAAACCCTGCACTTCCTTTTGTGATGTCAGAATAACCATAGTACCAACAGTCAATAAACGTAAAATTAAATAATAAATATATAAGACAATCTCACTTATGAATATGAATACAAAAATTAGATTGTCGAACTACATAAAATTGATTAAACCATGTCTTACATGTGGTAAGTACTCAATAAATGTTAGCTATTAGTTGCAAAGAGCTCTTTAAAATTAAGAAGGAAAACTACTTATATAAAAATGAAAAAACCATATTAACAGACAATTTACAGATGAAATTATAATCATCAGTCATACAAAAAGATATTCCAAATGAAGTAGGAATCATGGAAATGAATTAACAATGCAAAATCTTTTTACTCATCAGACAGGCAAAATGAAAAAGCAGAAATCTCTATTGCTGGGAAGGGAAGAGCCTACTCATATACATTGCTGGTTAAAATAGTAAATGCTAAAACCTTTTTATAAAGAAAAACCTACCAAGGTGCCTGGGTGGCTCAGTCGGTTAAGCATATGAAATAGAGAATATATGAGTGAAACACCACTTATAAAACATGGTATTTACTTCAGCCCCTGATAAGCTCTCTTCTACTTTATTTCTCTATACATTTGACTTTTCTAGGCACCAGATATAAGCGGAATCATATAATATTTCTCATTTTGTGTCTGGCTGTTTTTACTTAGCATAATGTTTCCAAAATTCATCTATGTTGTAGAATTTGTCAGAATTTCCTTCCTTTTTAAGCCTGAATAATATTTCATTGTATGTATATACCACATTTTTTGCTTGTCCATTCATCTGTCAATGGACGTTTGGGTTGTTTTCACCTTTTGGCTACTGTGAGTAATACTGCTATGAACATTGGTATAGAGATATCTGTTTAAGTCCCTGTTTGCAGTTCTTTCGGGGATATATCTAGAAGTGGAATTTCTAGATCCTACTTAATTTTAATTAGTTTTTATTGTGTGGCCTGCTATTAGCTTATGAGCTTTTTTTGACATTAGGGGTTCTATTTTGCTCTTCTTTATTCAAAGCTGAGCACAGTACCTGGACATAATAGAGATTGGATCTTAGGAGGGATTTTATGAGGATAAAAAAAGAAGTGGAACTGTCTCCCTGCTGATACAGGGAGAAGGCTTATTAAAGTGGATTGAGCCAAGCCTGTTGCTTGCTCTAAGTCTCCCCAGGATGATCCCTATAGCAGGTCCAAACATAACCACCAGCAGTGATTTCCCCAGTATAGGTCTGTCTCCTAAAAAAATCACATCTTCTCCATTAAAGTAACTGAATTTTCAACAACGTATGGTCTGATTATCATTCTCACTACAGTTAAGTTCCAGAAAGTAGGAACACTTTTTCTCTTTTGTGCTCTAAGTACATCTGTGCCTGACATGTATCCAAAATGTATTTGTTGAATGAACGCATCAGTGAATCAATTGATAAATTTATAGTAGCTTTTCTATATGGAGGAGCTCCTTCCTCTACTGCCACATAAGGAATCTCCAAGTGAAATGTAGATCATGGTGCTTTCTTGCTCTTGAGTTATTTATCTCCTCTGGTATCTCTATTTTTTGTTTCCCTAATGAATTCTAGAAACTTGTTGTATTCTACTTTGTGCAATTAAAACAACAATATTATAGCAAATTATTATCTGCTTGTGTAGGACAAATTTATGTGAATACTCAGTAATTTGAAATATTCAAATTAGCTACAGTAAACTCAGTTAGGAAGAACTTGCATGGGATACTCCTAAAATTCAAGTGTTCAACAAAAAGCATCTGCATTGCAGAAATAAATAGACATGTAACACCTTATAATGGCATTATCACCTTGACTTTCCTCTACCCGAGAAAGTCAAAGTCTTTCATGTTAACCAATTTTCAGGACTTCCATTTATCCACTCCTCAACTGAGCCTTAGTGAAATGTCTATTTGCATACTGCTTCAGGCTGACTTCTCTGTAAAGTCCTGATGGTACCAATCCTCACATCTAATCTATTGCATAGCTCAGTAATATCCTCTACTATAAAATATATGTGGAATTCAACTATGGGCTTGTATCTTGATCTTCTATCCTTGTTCAAATGATTCTACATTATTTTCTGTATTTTCATTTATTTTAAGCCAACACACCAATAATGTTTATATTGTTGGGATATAAAAATAAATTTGAGTATCTGATTATCCACTAGACCTGTAAGTAAGTTTATAGGAGGCATAATTGGGAGTGATTTAACAGTTATACCAAAGGGTAGCCTTTTTTATTGTTTTCACCTGGATTTCCCAGAAAGCTTCATATTTTCAAGTTGTAATAATATTTAGAAAATTAAGGTGAATGATAAGGAATATAATTTGCCATTGAGTGAGAGAATGGTGAACCCATCTTACTTAAGGAAGAAACAAATGGGAAAGAGAGATTGGAGTGACACGTTGACCAGTAAGGATTTGGAGCCTGAGAAGATGAAAGGTTTAATCAAAATGACTGTTGGCTCTTTAGAGAAGATATCCATGGGAGGCTGAAGAATGGGCAACTCTCTCAGGTTGCTGCCCTCAGGACAAGAGAAAATGGCAGGATCCTTGAGATAACCAAAGGAAATTCAACCAAAAGGATCAGTGAGCGAAAGATAGTGAATAGGGAAAGAACTCTGAGTTACTTCTTAACCCTCACTCCTGCTCTGACAGTTTCACACCCACTCTATAGACCTTAATCTGAAGGTGCCTATTTGGATTATTGTGATGTTTTCTCCTGTTAAAGTATCCCCAGATGCCCATTTTATAGTTAATCTTTTTATTTTGAGATAATTGTAAATTCTCATGTAGTTGTAAGCAACAGTACTGAGAGATCCTGTGTACCTTTAGCCAAGTTTTACCCCAGTGGTAATATACTATAAAACTATAGGATGCTATCACTACACACATCAACATTGATATAAGTCACCAATAATATTCATATTTCCTGAGTTTTACTTGCACTCATGTATGCATGCACAGGTATTTTTAATTCTGTACATTTATCACACATGTACATGTGTGTATCCACCATCACAGACTAGATGCAGAACTGATCCATCACCACAAGGATCCCTCAAGCTGCCCTTTTATTTTTTTATTTTTATTTTTAAAGATTCAATTTATTTGAGAGAGAGTGAGAGAGTGAGAGAGAGAGCTTGAGTGGGGTAAGGGGCAGAGAGACAAGCAGATGCCCCGCTGAGCAGGGAGCCCGATGCAGGGCTCGATCCTGAAACTCCAGGATCATGACCTGAGCCGAAGGCAGACACTTAACCGACTGAGCCACCCAGGGGCCCCTCATGCTGCCCTTTTATAACCACATCCACCTACCCCACTCATTCACCCTGATCTCTGACCTCTGGCAATTGCTACCCAATTCTCCATTTCTAGAACTTTGGCTATTCAAAACTGTTATATTTAATCCATACTATATGTAACCCTTTGAGGTTGGCTTTGTTTTTTCAACTCAGCATTCTTCCCATGAGATTCACCCAAGTTGCTTTGTGTGTCAATAGTTTGTTCCTTTTCATCATCGAGTGGGATTCCATGGTATGGATGTACCACAGCTTGTTTAACCATTCACCCTTGAAGGGCACATAGGCTGTTCTCCCAGATGGCTGTGTTTGACTGTTACAAGTAAAGCTGATATGAACACATACACATAGGGGTTTGTAGAAATATAAGTTTTCATTGCTTTGGGATAAATGCCCAAGAGCCCAATTGCTGGATTGTATGCTAAGCCCATGCTGAGTTTTGCAGGAATGTACCAAAATGTTTTCCAGAGTACCTGTACTATTTACATTTCCCCCAGCCATGCATGAGTGATCCAGTTTGTACATATCCTCATTGGCATTTGACGTTGTCACTATTTAAAAATTTTAGCCATTATGGTAAGTGTGTAGTGCTAGCTCACTGTGATTATAATTTGCATTTTCCTAATGGCCAATAATGTTGAACATCTTTTCATGCACCTATTTGCCTGACGCTTATGTTTAACCTGACTCCACCTAAAAATATTAGAAACATAAAGGACAGGAGATAGGATTTGCCTTAAAACAAACAAACAAACAAACAAAAAAACCCTGCCAGATTTTGATTCCCAAACCCAGTCCTAGATATAGCAAAGAGAGCTTGCCATAGCTCCATTATTTATTAGAGTTCTAATATGTTTCTAAAGCACGGGCATTTTAGTCAAATGCAGTTACCCCTAATTATAATAGCACTCCTTTGAGCAAGATTAAAAGACTGATGAAACTTTTTTTCATTGAGTTTCAATTTTGTATTAGGAAGCACATATTAATTTTAGGCATCCTTTATGAGTTACCATTGTTATACGTTTTATTTGAAGATATTCTGATTGGCTTCTTTAATCTGCAGTAATCTATTTATATACTAAAAGTACATTCATTTCCTATCTCTTTGTAAATGTGTTCAGGGGCACTTGTTTGTTAAAGAGAGTGCATTTACAAATGCATTTTGTTTCATTTTTAGATTATTTTTTAAAAGCTGTAAGACTGCTTAGGCTCTGAAAATAGCTAAATGCAATTACCTTCGCATTTTGTTTTCTTTCCAAATAGACAATTTGTCTCTTTCCTTAAATGTTTTTTCTTTATCTTTAACAGGTTGATTTAGTGAATATCGGAAGCACTGACATAGTAGATGGAAATCACAAACTGACTCTTGGTTTGATTTGGAATATAATCCTCCACTGGCAGGTAAGAATCCTGATGAATGTTTCCTTTTTGTGTAAAATGTTGCTGATCCTTCCTTTCATTTTTACCCCTTGACCTGCAAAGCAAACATGTATACCTCTGGCAATACAAAGCCCATCTCCATAGCACTGCCTTTTAAATTGGCACAGCTGATGTCATTTGAAATGTGAAGGATCAGCAGATTATAAAACAGGTTCTAGAACATTGCAGGAATATTTTTCTAAATTTTACTTCCATTGTGGAGATGAGCCAAAAAAGACATTCTCATCAATAGGTTAAGAAAAATATTTTTCACAAATATGTGTCTTCTATAACTCACCTATATGCAAATCTACGTAGTTTCGTAAAAACTGTTCATGACTACCAAATGAATGAGACTTTGTGAATCCTTTGTATTCCTCAATATAAATTAATGCCAATAAAAGATTGGTGGGATATGATTATCTGTATATATGTTATACACACAAACTAACTTCATAACCTGCTTTGGGAATTACATTTTTTTTTTTCTGAACACCTCAGCATAGGGTTTTCTGAATGTCTATACTTACTGGACCTCTGCAAAAATGGATCAAAGGTCATTGGGTTTAGTAAAAAGAGTATACGTTTTTTCAGTCAGACCAACATGAACTTAAATTTCAACTCTCCCATTTACCATCTTGTCGTGACATTGGGTATAATGCCATCTGTTTCTGGGCCATAATTCCCTCACCGTCAAAATAGAAAAAATAATAATTAACATGTATATTTCTTGTCAGGATTAAAGGAAAGAATATCTACAAGGCACTCAGTGCACTATGCTGTTGTCACTACAGGTATATCAAATGAATAATTTTGATTGCTTGGAGTTTTGTACTCATATGTTAAGAATCTGGAGGAAAATTGGGATGTCTGCTCTTTTACTAGCAGTGATTAATTTTTTATAAAAAATTTTTTTGATATGTAACTTATATATCATAAATTTACCCAATCTAAGTATAAAATTCAAAATGTACCAACTGGTTTAGTTCTCTTGCCCAGGGCTTTTCAAATTATTTTGAGCAAGGAACAGTTTTTCCCCCAATCCATTAAAGGTTTTGGGATATTTACAGGGTTGTACAACCATGAAAACAATCTAATCTAATTTTAGGCCTATTTATGGTCATTCCCCACTCCAACCCCCAGCCCCGGGCAACCATTTATGTATTTTCTGTTCCTTTGTCTGCCTTTTTGGACATTTCATATCAATGAAGTGATATAATAAGTGTTCTTTTATATCGAGTTTCTTTCACTGAACATAATCTTTGAGGTTTATCTTTATTGTAGCAAGTATCACTACTTCATTTAGTAGGGTTGATTTAACTTAAATTGTACTTTGCTCCTGCTCAGAGTCAGTACATAGACCAGAGGTATACCTATTCGACTCAGCAGTTGAATTGACCCCCATATTGACCAAATTGACCCCCATATCCTTTTATTCTAAACACTGAACAGGCTCAATCTTATTTCACAGTAATATGGGAAGAGATAGAGGACAGCATAGTGAATGACGACAGAAAATAGACCATGAGAACCTTAAATGAACCCTAGATTCCCAATTCTGGGCCTTTTCCAAATAGTGATGGTGTCAAATAGAACCAGCAAGGCAACATAGGGCCCCCCACCAAACTGGTTTACTTCTGTTGCTGAGTACTTCTCAAACTGTCTTGAGGAAAGAACAGTTTTTTCCTCTTTTTCATTGTATGTAAATTACAATAACACTGAAGAATTACAAAGATGAAATAAAAAGACACAGAAAACCCAAGCCATTTTATCATTAAACTCAACAGACGTATGTAGGACCTTGTAAAATTGTTACAGAAGTTTCTAATGGACTATCCGTTGTATTTACCTTATGGCCTGGTAACAAATGGTTCGCGGAGGGACCCCATCTTGCAGAAGACACTAAAGTTGCATAGATGTTGGTCATGACCAAGGCAGCAGGAGAAGTTAGGCATGAACAGAGACCCAAAAGGCTATTTTAATTGTATTTTTCACCCAAACGGTCTCTCATATGATCTCATACTTTTTTATTTTCTCAAAACCCTTTCCAACTCCATCTCCACTCACTGCAATATAGAGTTTCAAAACTACCCTTATACTTTTTTCATTTGCTTGTGAGCTTGCTCATTTTTTGTAATTAGCATGTAGAGGGGCTTTCACATTCCAGAATACCAGAAGGAATGCTTTTGCCCTCTTTCCTTGTCTGAGACCTCTCTTACAGTCTGTTGTTTTACATCTATGTCCTTGAATCCCCATATCCTTGTAATTGCAAGGATGTAGACTCTTCTCAGCCCCTGCCTCCTTATCTCATCTCTCTTCTATCACCCTGCTTGGTTCTCTTAAAACTACTAAATACACTTATAAAAAATTCCTCCTGCTCAATACTCCTCATCATAACCCAATGAATCCCAAGAGGTATTTTCACTGAGAGTACATATTTGCCTTCCTATCAAGTAGTCAAAGAAGCCCTTGAATCTCAGCAGAGATTAAAGGACACTCTGGCCAACCTAATATACTTTCCGGATCTATTAGATTGAGAATGGCATTAAGAGATGGAAAGATGTGAATCGTTTGTTCCAGTGCCACATACTATGTTATTAATAGTGCCACAGAGGACTTCTCTTTGAACTTGTAAAAGCTCAGGAATGCCTACCCTATCTTTCCTGTCACTAGTTTTCCAGTTTCCATGTAAATAAAATTGTTAGCCTGAAAAATAATGCCTCTATTGAGGAATAAGCAGCTTTGAACAAAATTGTGAAGTAGACAACGTGTGTTGGGCATCTTTTTCTTCCTCTTTTTTAAGTGCAAACCTTCCTTTTTAGGGTGGTCAGCTCCGTCCTGACAACCAGCTGGAGATACAGATATATCCTGCAAACAGTGGTGTGCTATTCGAGGTCAGGTCCACACCTTTGCTGGCCAGGTCAAAGGAAGTACTCAGATCCAGGGCTACTTGACACGGCAATGTTTATTTATTTGTTATTTGCCCATTACAGGAGAAGGATGGTTTTGGCGCTGCTGAAAGCCCTTGCTGTAAACTCCTGTCTACCTAATGCCTTGTATGCAAGACGGTTCTTGCTCTAGTTTTCTTCACACACACCATCCTTCCCTTGTAGAAGACTATCCCTACCCCTCTCTACTCCTACCCCTCCACCATGGCTCCTTGTCGTCACATGATGGATTGTGGGAAGTAGACATTGAATTTAGTGGGCAGGACATTCATTAAGGCACATCTCTGGGACGAGTACTTGAGGAAGGGAGATGGTAACTGGAATGAGAAGCACTGGAGCTGTGCTGTACCTCCCCCCCTCCCCTCCAGCAATGGCTGTTTGCAACCCCACGGGGAACTGGGAGCTGGTATAGCCCTTCAGTGTTGTTCTCAGTGGGGCTGACGTGGCTGAGTCTTATATACTATTTCCCTTCATCAGTCACTAGATGTGGGCTGCCCTAGGAAGGGCTTGACCTTAAGTGACATGACTCTGCAACTCTGGCGGACCCTGAGAGGACTCACAGCTGCGAGCTGTAATAGCTGCAGCAACAAGCCCTTCCTTGAAGGACAGTCTTGGTGCTGCATCCCCACGTCCATCATACCTTCTTTGCCCAGTTAACTCCTAGTCATTTTTTGAAATCACTGCTTAAAGACATTTCAACCTTTTCCTTTTAAAAACAGTTGTAGGTATAGCTGTACACACACACACACACACACACACACACATGTTTAAATTGATTTTCTCGCTTAGGGACTGTAAGCCCAAAGGGTGGGAAATTATTCTGCTTTAAGACTCACCTCAGACCAAAAGTTGGTCCTTAATAAAGATTTCTCGGTAATTATCTTTTAGGTAGGAAAAGAATTGATTATCTTACATTGCCCTTTATTATTATTATTTTTTTCTTAGCAACATTTATACCCAGATAGAAGAAGCAATACCAGTGAGGCTGAGGCTGATAAGCTGAATTAATGACATAATGATGCTAAAGGAGTTTTGGATTGAATACCGTGTTGTCCTTTAACATTATGTGCATAGAGGGCAGTCTGGCCAAGCATTTCACAAATGAAACCCATTCATCATGGGAGGGTTGCCCGATCAGTTCAAATCACCACCACTGAGCCAGTAGGTGCTGAGTCCAGTCCTGGTTCAGCACAGGACACAAAAGTCCATGTCTTGCAATCACTGTGCTTGGAGACTGTGCACATTATAACTTTAGAATATGATGAGAAAAATGATATATCTTATATAACTATTTGACCTATTTATTCACTGACTAACTGACTAAATAAGCAGGTCAGGAAGGAATTAAGAAAACTGGATAATCTGCCTCTAAATAATAGATTTAGCTATCAAGAGATGGTGGTAAACATATGCAAAGATTTCACATCTTCAAATCATTACCAAATTTACAAAGCATCATCTCAAATCCTTTTCAAGTATTTTTTAGTTAGATTTAACAGTCTCTCCTAAAATTTGCATTGACTCTTTCATAAAAAGATGACTAACATTGGAGATGTTAAAATATGTATTTTCGCCTGAGGCCTTTGTTAACTTCTACGTGGATGAAGAAGCAAAATAAAATGTCATATTTAGAATACACGATAAATATTCATCATCTGATCAAATGTTGGTAGTATATGGACCTCACACTTTCCAAAAAGAAAGCCCTTGGTGGTAAAAACTCATCACATTTACTTATATATTTCCTTCAGGTATATGATAAGGGGCCTGACTTATATTTAAAAAGTAAACCTGTTGAATCACAGACCTGTACCTCTGAAACAAATAATACATTATATGTTTAAAAAAAAAGAAGATAGTAGGAAAGGATAAATGAAGGGGGGGAAATCGGAGGGGGAGACAAACCATGAGAGACTATGGACTCTGAGAAACAAACTGAGGGTTCTAGAGGGGAGGGGGGTGGGAGGATGGGTTAGCCTGGTGATGGGTATTAAAGAGGGCATGTATTGAATGGAGCACTGGGTGTTCTACGCAAACAATGAATCATGGAACACTCCAAAAAAAAAATAAAATAAAATGAATAACAACACAAAAAAGTAGCCTAGTAATTATGCTTTTACTAGAATATGTAGACAGTTTGTTCTATAATGTGGTGTCACTGCATTCTTGAAACCTAGAGAAATGTTTAGAATGGATTTCTGCATCAGGTTAGTTAGAAGAATGAAACTTGGAAATACAGCATTTGCACAAAGCCTAGGAGAGAATCCAATATACAGAAACTAATTAAAATAAAACCAAGAGTCTGGCCTTTTTCTCCTTCCCCATGGTCTGGGTTTCCACTTCTCTTCCGGCTTCGGGGAAGAAAGGGAGGGAGGCGGAGCTTCATGGCCCGCAGAACCTGACCCAGACCCCAACCCGAAACCAGACCAGAGCCTGGTGGCCGTCCAGGCTCCGCCCTCCCGCCGGCGCGCCGTCCTCTGCTCGCTCAAAGACCGTCTCCTGCTGGCGGCGTCGGGCGGGTCCTGGGTCACCTTTGCTGTGTGGCGTCCTCAGCGGCCGCCTTCCGGCCCGCGCCCCTGCGGGACTTCTGCAGGCCCTCTCCCTCCGCCTCGCTGATGCCCTGCGGCTGACAGTGGTAGGGCTCGCGCTGGCCCATGATGGACTTCCTACGTAGTGCCACAGCGGTCCTCGTCTATCTCGCCATCTCCCTTGCAGCTGTCCCCAAATCCTCGCACGGGGCTTTCAGGGCAGCCGGGGCCCCTGGCTTCTTTGCCACCATCCTGCCTGCAGGGGGCTTCTACGTGATCTTTAACCACGGGGCCAGAGTCCTCAGACGAGGAGGCACTGCAGGCGACAGCCAGAAAGGCCGAAGAAGTGCCGACTCCGGACTCTGACTGAAGTCCCGCGAGTGCTCAGGCAACCTGAGGCACACGGGGCCGTCAGTCCTGCCCCTGTGGGGGGAGTGCGGCCAGGGGACAGTGTGTGCTGGGACGGGGGCTGGGACTTCTCGAGGAGCTGCAGACAGAGCGGCCCGCCCACAGCCCCACGGTGACTGCACAAAACGGCACCACTTGGCCTAGCACCGCCTAAGCACTGTGCGTGTGAGGGCATCCTGAACGTGCCTCCCCTTATCCCTATGTCTGCTGCACGACTTTAAGCCCTTAACCTTTCTGCCGAAAACAAGCGCAAGGGGACAATGCAGTTAGAGCCTGTTACCCCATCACAGGAAGCATTTCGTGCTGCAGGAGGAGGGAGGGTGGGGGTGCGAGGACCAGTAAGACAGCCCTCCAGGCACCGGCGGTTTTGTCTGCATTTGGTGCTTCTGCTCATACCAGGCACTTTGTCGAGAATGATCCTTCCAAGATTCTTTTGTTCAGGGAGTACTAGGTCCCTCTTCATTCTTCATACTGACCTTTGCCTTGTCACCTAGGAGAGAGTGGGTCTCCGTGACAGTAACTGATACCTCACATTTTTGGAGATCACGCCTTCTTCAGGTGACATGACTCTTCTGAGTCTAAGGCTGTTTCAATGAAAAGCTCATAGATTAGTTTATCAGGTCCAAAATATCAAGAATACCATGAAATAACAGTGACAGCGTCTGGGTCACTGGGCAGGCCCAGCCACTCTTTTCCCCCCGGGGGCGACCAGCACTGTGCTTCTAGACACCAGGACAGGTCTCTCACCACCTCTGGAGAGGTAAGATGTGCCTTCTGTGTTCATCTAAGGACATACGCTGTGTATGTACCGTCAATGGGATTTTGTAACATATTTTTTTTTATACAAAAGCAGCTTCTTACATGGCATTTCCTGTGACCCAGGGGGATTCAGAACGCTTCATACACGAGCCAGAGTTCTGGACCCATGTTTTGGGCATTTGTAACCTTTGTTCTTCTCTTCCATGTGAAGCTCTTTCCTGAAAAAAGCTGTAGCAAATTAAACCAGACTGACTACAAACAAAAACAAGTGAACATAGAAACTCAAGGCAATATATTCACAGCTTTTAGTGATAAATACTTTCTGTTTTGTTGATTTTTTTTGTTCTGTATTTTAAATAGGCAAACTCATTTTTCTGCTCTTTTTTTTTTCATTTTGGTCAGTAAATATAATTTGCATTAAGTTATAGTATAAACCTAGGGATTTTATTTTACTATAGTTGTCCTTTGATTCTTAAAACAAACTTGTATGTATAAGAAACAGAGGCCTAAAAAAGATTAAATTACGTTTGTTAATATTGTATTAACACAATTTGTTAATAGCAAAGGCAAAATTTGAACCTAAGTTTAAATAAAGTAAGCTCATTCTCTTAGCCACTGCCGTTCTTTCTGTCCTAAAAACACTAAAATTAAGTCCTTGGTCAATAACAAGTCCGATGTTTTTGTACACTCTTCTCTAGTATATCCATTGAAAGTTAGGAGCACAAAATTAATAGTTTAACGTGGCAGAATCCAGGAGTTGATATTAAACGTGTACAATGAATGGTGTATCGTGACACCAACCAATCAGAATAGATTCCTAACTAATTAGCATGGACTCCATCCTGGTAGAGTCTATTATTTCTCATTACTAATTGACTCTAAAATTTCTATTACTTTTTACTGAAGATTAAGATATTTAAATTTGAGTTTCTGTGGTTCTTGTTCAGGGAATGCATTTTCTTATGAACATTTCTTTTCACATGTAGGTCAAAAATGTAATGAAAAATATCATGGCTGGATTGCAACAAACCAACAGTGAAAAGATTCTCCTGAGCTGGGTCCGACAATCAACTCGTAATTATCCACAGGTTAATGTCATTAACTTCACCACCAGCTGGTCTGATGGGCTGGCTTTGAACGCTCTCATCCACAGTCATAGGTAAGGAGACTACTGAGATACTGATTTTTTAAGTATTGATTTAGAGACTGATTATCTTTTTCTCCAGTGTGGTTCCAGCTCATTTCCTACTATGTGACATGTTGTGTATTTAACCATATTGATCTATCCATTGGAATGCACTGAATAAGAATATCCTATTTTTTATGCTATATATCATTTCGTTGTTGAAATATTAAAATACTGGAGCATGAATGTGGTTATGGTGGGAGGGGGAGGGGACCAGCATGTTTGAATTTGGGACTCTGCCAGAAAATCAAGGTTATATTCTAACTTGGCTAAGAATGGAGTTGGTCTTTCTAAATAAATAATGTGTTAGCATGGGCCTAAACAATAGAGCTAAAATGGTTACAAATCTCATGTGAGTGGCTGTAGCAAAATTAATTACTATCATCCGATTAATAATGTGAAAAAGAAACATTTCTCTTGTCAGGTACACACTTAGATAGCAAATACGTAAGGCCTTGTGTATTTTTTTTATATGTATTTCAGGATTAAAAGAGGCTCGGAGCATCTTAGCAACCAAGGCAAAGAGCAGACCACAATTAATTCTATGATTCAGTGCTTAGAATATCAAAAGAAACAATTGCTCTGGAACAGCAGAGCAATTGCTGTTAAAGCACTGAAAGAGAGTTCTGTGGCTCTTCATAAAAAGAACTCATTGTGATACAGTGAACCAAATGTTCTTAACTGTATGCCATACACTATTATATTTTCTAAGATAACAAAATAGTTGTTTGCTTTTTTCTTGTATAAAGAAGCTTAATAAAGGAATTATTAACAGTTCAAGGAAAAGCAAAACAGCATGGGAAATACGTACATATAATGCATTCATTTATATTATATGTAATATATAAATATATATTCTATATACACTACATTCACTCTAAGGGATATCTGCTTTGGTTTTCCTGTTACCCATCTCTTTTATCCAGCCCAATCCCCAGGGTCAAAGACATCGCCTTATTAACTGTGTTTGAAATGCCACTGGACCGCATCCGCCCTGATTTTCAATGCAGCTTATCTTTGCTCACTTTGATCTTTCTTTTCTTGACGAGTCTCCCATTTCCCTATGTTGGTCTTGTTTCTAGAAAAGTCCAGAATATACACTTTCTTCATGCTAAAGCTTCATCCAAGAACAAATGCTCTCTCACTAAGCAGCTTTGTCAGGTGTCTTGATCCAGCTGGATTTAATTAACCCCATCCAGACTGAGTTTCCAGGTGAATGACTCAGCAACCCGATTTTCAAAAGGAGGCAAGCTCACACTCATTTGGCATGTTAAGCAGTGTTAACACGTTGTTTTTCCTAAGTATGACACGAAGAAAAATACGGCACAGCTTCAATACAGCCAGATGAGAAGGAATGGAGGCATTCATTCTGCATTATAAGTCAGTGCTGATTTATGCAGCCACATGCTTCACAGTAAGGGCCTGAACATATCGATCTTGCTGTTCATGTACACGTTTGCAGATGAACAGAAATATCGAGGATCAGGTTATGCGGTCCTTGTTGGCTCTTCAGCATTTTCTTTTCAAGTGGAAGGCTTCAGTCCTGCCAGCATGTTCACATACTACGTTTGTTAATATTGTATTTCGTGATTTCTGAATATACTTGTAATAAACATTTCCAGATTGCCCTGCTGCATCTGTCCCTGACCCACTCTTTCTCTCTCAGAATATCGTTTATATCTTCTCTCCTGTCATATTGAATGAATCATCAGTAACTACCTTTTCATACATACCATAGTTATTTTTCAAGAGGTTTCTCTGGGTTCATAATGCTCTTTCATGAATCATCTCCCTCTTCTTTTTCTCTTTGACAGATGTTCATATTGTTTATCTAAAGAAAAAAAATGCTCTGAACTTTCTGTTCCAAGGTGATTATCATTGGTACAGTTAGGAATGTCATGAGGTGTTCTGATTTCAATAACTGAGTGACTAAGCTCTATAGAACAAAGGCATGCACTTAATATAGAGCATAGGGATTGACAACGAGTCTTGCCAAAGATTAGGATATTGCTGGCTTTATATCTGTTTAAGGCAAATTTTATCTTACTATGTAGGAAATTAGAAGTATTGTATTAAAACACAATGTAGACTACAGAGCACTTAAAAGGAAGCCAGATTCTGGGGCACCTGGGGAGCTCAGTCATTAAACGTCTGCCTTTGGCTCAGGTCATGATCCCGGGGTCCTGGGATCGAGCCCCGCATCAGGCTCCCTGCTCAGCGGGAAGCCTGCTTCTCCCTCTCCCACTCCCCCTGCATGTGTTCCCATTCTCACTGTGTCTCTCTCTGTCAAATAAATAAATAAATAATCTTTTTTTTTTTAAAAAAAGGAAGCCAGATTCTACTTTTTTGGGAAAACTAAATGATAATTGGCTAGAAATAGCTCAAAATATATAAGTTGCAAGTAAGTATAATGTTACAATTAAATTTTCTTCCTAATTCTTCATTTTAACTTATTACCATAGAGACAACATAACATGTGGTAAAAAAAAAAGTGAGACACTGGGGGGGGGGGTGCAAAGGAAAAAAAAACAAAATAGAATGTGTCTTCATGACCCCAAGCCCACCCCATCGCCGTCCACTTCCTACAAGTGGTTACGGTCAGGAACTTCTTTTATTCTTTCTCATGGTTTTCATAATCACGTATTTTTATTTCCTGAATAACTGGTGTCTGACACTAGATGGATTTACTCCTTGATATGAAGCCCACAGATATTATCTCTTATCCCCATCTGTTTCCTAATTTGATGACTATAATAAAATAATTTCATTCAAGAATTTATTTATTTGAGAGAGAGAACATGCACAGAGGGAGAAACAGACTCCCCGCTGAGCAGAGAGCCCAACATGGGGCTCAATCCCAGGACCCTGGGATCATGACCTGAGCCAAAGGCAGACACTTAACCCACTGAGCCACCCACGCGCCCCTAATCGTTTCATTTTTAAAATTGTTGCCTGCTTTACTTTAAGTGGTCTTGCCGTACCTTGTTTCATCAGGTTTAGACAAGATCTGTTGACTACCTGATATAACAGATGACAAAATTACTACACTTGTAGTTCCTCCTCTTCCCTCCTCACCACCTTCCATTTTATTATAATATTCTTAGAAAAATTTCTTTTGAGTATAGTTGACACGTAATGTTATATTAGTTTCAGGTGTACAACATAGTGGTTCCACAGCTCTAGACATGATGCTGTGGCCCCCACGAGTGTCGCTACCGTCTGTCACCATGCAACGCTATTACAGTATCATTGACTACATTCCCTCCGCTGTGCCTTTTATTCCCATGACTTATTCATTACATGACTGGAAGCCTCTATCTCTCATTCCCCTTCACCCATCCCACCCACCACCCTCCTGTCTTATAGTATTATTCTTGCATCAACAGTGTCTGTAACATTTATATATGTAGGTTATAGGTGTTTTTGACATGAGTCTATACATTGAAAATGCATTAGTTATTTCATAAATATAATTAACCTTAGAACAAAGTAATGAAAGTTGATGTTTATTAGGTTAATGTTATTTTGTAGCCACTTTTCTAATTAAAATAGCCCACCTGTTTCTCATGACATAGACACTATAATTTGTCCCATTGCACATATTGGGAAACTGAGGCACAGAAAGGGTGCATTATTTACCTAAGACCATTTGGCTAATATGTGGTAGAGCCAGGATTTGAATTTATAGAGGACTCTGCTTATCTACTAGGCTATGTTGTCTTATTCAATTTGTCTGTTTCCTCAAAAGACTGGTGAACTTTGGTTGCAGGTTCCTATTTATGGGTTCAGGTTTGGGTTAGCATGGGAAGGTATGTAGCTTTCTTCTGCAGTTGGTTAGTCTTAAAATTCTTTATGCATTTGGAAATCATAGTTGTTTAAAATGTTAATTAATGATGAATTTTAATGACTTAAAACCATTTTAATGCTAGAGGAAACCTCAAAGGCCATTTAGTACATTTCCTTCTTTTTTAAATGAAAACACTGAAGCTCAAATAGATAACATGACTCAGACAGTTCCTCACCCAGGTGATTAGCTCGTGGCCAAGAGGAGAAGGGGATGAAGGGAAAAGGGTTAGAATGAGGAAGCAACTGTATTCTTTTTCATCCTCCTTATTTAACCTTGTTGATTGTACTGCAGGTGAGAAAGCTAGTTTCCCACACTCTCCCACCTATATTCTTTCCTGCTTCCCTTGCTGAGGGATGTAGAAAAGGTAGGGCAGAGGTTGCATAGTGAAGTTAAAACTTCCCCAAATAGTTTAGAATTTAATTTGTATTTCTTATAGTCTTTCCAGTACTAGAGTCAGCTCCCAACTTATACATATTTTAGGTTCTAAAATATCGTTAGCTCTTGGGCGCCTGGGTGGCTCAGATGGTTAAGCGTCTGCCTTCGGCTCAGGTCATGATCTCAGGGTCCTGGGATCGAGTCCCGCATCGGGCTCCCTGCTCCTTGGGAGCCTGCTTCTCCCTCTGCCTCTCTCTCTCTCATGAATAAATAAATAAAATCTTTAAAAAAAAATAAAATAAAATATTGTTAGCTCTTTTGGGTAACTTGGAGTATAGAGGGCACATTAGACTTCCTAAGAAGCAGACAAAATTCTGGTAAATTAATCAGGGTAGCATCAAGTAAAGAAAAGGAAATGAGAGTCAAATGAGCAAGTTGTACCTTTATTTTCAGTTGTGGTTTTTGAAAACAACAGTTAAGCCGATCCTTATAATTTCCTTGTTTGCAGAGCATGAGTTCTTAAACAGGTGTCCATTGACAGACCCAATTGTCCTAAAATTCTACATAAGTTATGTGTAAAGATATGGACAGGTTTGTGTATGGATACAAGTTTTATAGTGCTCATCAGATTCTCAAAGGTATCTGTGTTCCAGAAAAGGCAAAAGGCAAAGAACCACTGGACTAATGGTTTCCAGTCTTGTTGGGGTAAATTGTAATTCCTTAAACAGGCAAGGCCTTTCACAAACTCATCCCAGTTCCCCTTCCTAGGAACGCTATCTCGCACCCCTTCTTGATACTGAAAATCTCTCAATGGAGCCAGGCCTGTGAGGTCTGATTGACTGAGCACATTCTGCTTTTTTCTTCCATAAGAACTTTGGTGATTGTTCAATATCCACACAACTCAGAATTACCTTCTCAAAAACTTCTTGAATCTAAACCCAAACCACCTTAAGCCTCAAAAAAATGTTTCTTGACCTCTTCAGATTTTAGAAAACATTCTATCTTATTATCTGTATTTTTTACATTTAGAATTTATTTTAACTTCTGATGTGTGCATTTTTTCCTTATTAAATTTTAAGTCCATATAGGATAAGAACTCCCTCTTATGCTTCTTCGTGTTTTCTCTATTATCAAGTAAAATGATATTCATATAGTATGTTCTCATCTAGTCTCTGGTTGCATGTCAACAAAATTTATCGATTCAACACATATTTAGTCAACAAATATTTATGGACTATCTCCTATGTGTCAGGCTGGGTTTCTAAAAGTGAACAAAACTGGTGAAAAAAATTGTATATTCTGCATTCTAGTGGGGGAAACAGATAAATAGACAAGATTAATTAAATATATAAAATATTAAGTAATAGTAAGTGGTGATGAGAAAGAAAGGGATAAGAAATGAGTATGTTTAAGTTTGATTTGGGAGTGTGCAATTTTAGATGGGGAGAGGGCAAGGAAGGACTCACCAATAATGCAACTTTTGAGGAAAGACACAAAGGATGTGGAGGAGTGAGCCGTGTCCATGTCTGGGGGAAGAGAATTCCAGTCAGAGAGCAGCACATGCAAATACAGAAGCTACCTAGCCTGTTTGAAGAATAGGAGGAGAGAGACAAGGAATCAAATCAGATGGTTAACGGGGAGCCAGACCATGTAGGGCCTTGTAGGTCACAGTTCAATCAATGAATTTTACTCCCCCATAGCAGGGATTTGAGAAGAAGTTTATGATGAAACATTTTAACAGATCACTCTGGCAGCTTTGCCAAGAATAGATTAACAAGGGCAAGAGTGGGAGTAGGGGAGCAGTTAGAAAGTTAATGCAATAAATAATCCACACAAGGTAAAATGGTGGTTTGGGTGGAGGTGATGGCTGCAAGGGTAATGAGAAGTGGTCAAATTCTGGATATATTTCCAACTAAGCGTTGTATGAGAGTGAGAGTCATCAAATTAGACTCCAAGATTTCTGTCTGAGCCACTGCAAGTTTGAACTTGTCCTTGATTATTGAGGAAAGGAGAGCTATAAGAGAAGTAGGTGGGTTGGGGGAGTGGGATGGAGATGAGTACCAGAAGCTCGGTTTTGGGCACCTGAGTCTTGTGATGACTCTAAGTGGAGATACTGAATAAGCAGATAAATCTAAAGTCTGGAGTTCAGGGAAGAGGTCTGGGCTAGGCTTATGAAATTGGAAGTTACCAGCAAATGGTTGGCATTCAAATTTCTGACACTGGATGACATCAATATATTTTTGTTACTTGGCAAGGGAGAATAAATTCTCCTTTGTTTTCTTCAGGATTTTCAAGTAAAATTGTGACTTGTTAAATGAAAAGCGTTATTGAGGGGTTATGAAGAGTAGCACTCAATTCTTGAGGATGATGGGCATGGGTTGTCAATTAAAAATCAGAAATGAAGTGAATCTCATGAAACATTGTAAGTTGATTTATATTTGGTCTTTATGTGTGTGTATTTCAGGCCAGACCTGTTTGATTGGAATAGTGTGGTTTGCCAGCAGTCAGCCTCACAGCGACTGGAACATGCATTCAACATTGCCAAGTATCAATTAGGCATAGAGAAACTGCTTGATCCTGAAGGTTGGTACATTTCTGGACTACCACAGTTTTTAGTATAATTTAATATTTATCGTCTCAGATTTAACATTTCCACAAACTAAGTACAAAAGAGAAATTATGCATTATGTGTTTTTTCTATATCCTGAGTGTATTTAAAATGTTCTTCTTGCAACGTATTATGAATTATCTTATATGATTTTAGCTCTTAAAGTACCATTATCTAAAACTAAAGTGTAAAACTTGAGAAAAAATTCCAAGCCTTTAGAATGTATATGTCTCATGGATGAAGCATATTACATTTGAAGTACATTGACTCCAAATAGTTATAAAAAGTTCATGTTTTGCTTATTCTACCAAGAGATTTGATAGACTAATCAGCTATAATTAATTAGCTACTCTTGCCAATTTCATTCATATACTCTATAAAAGGCAACATGGTTTACTCTTTAAATCAGGAAATCTATTCCTGGCACTGCTTCTGTTATAATTTGTCACTCTGGGGGAAGTCCTCCATTGGACGGTTATTCATTTTCTGCTTCTTCAGTTGACAGGCAGTACTGTATTTATATTTTTATTATATTACACTTAAGTAAATTTCATCATTATCTCTGGTGCTACATAGTCATACTTTCCAGACACATGGATTAGAGGGATAATGATTCTTGACCTCTGCTTTTCTTCTAAGCTATGAGGCACTTTTTTTGTTTGCCGACTTGTTTGAAGTTGCAGACTCTGTTCTCACTTTCTTGAAGCTTTCCCATATTCTAAAACTACAGTTTGGAGAAGCAGTGTCTGTGGAGCTGATATTTGGGTAGGGTTATGTAATTAAATGGTCTTTGGAATAGTGAATCAGTCCAACTAAGGAGATCAAGTGGTGGTAATAGGGTCTCATCAGGAAAAGCTCAGAAATAACTCCGAGGATATTCGTTCAGTGGTGAATTTATCATCCACTAGAATCTAATCCTCTGTGTTACAGACCTGATTACCTCATCTTATTGACAGCAGATCCATATGGTGGCGGGGGGGGGTGCATAATTTTAAGCTCAAAAGAGGATATATCAATCAAAATGAAAATTCAGTCATTTTAAATGAGATATTTAGCTATGACAAGAACCAGAATACTCACATGTAACTGACCGATATATTGCTCTTGGTAGGCACATATACTTGGGAAGGAAAATTATAATAGCACAAATGTGTTTGTGAGGTTGAAATCAGATTAAGTTCATTAGCAATGTTTCTTCTGCTTTAAATAATGCATAATTTGGCACTGACTCCTGTAAACTCTTTGTGTTGCTTCAATAAATGATTAGCATCCCTCCTTCCCCGGTTTAGCTCTAAGGAAGAAATTGTATCAGTCATATTTCCTTGTTTTGCAGGATGGGGGAGGGTTACCTCACTTTTGACTCCCATACTGATTTACATGTTTTTTCATACTCCATTGAGGTAGAGAAAGGCAGATGTAATGAAAATATGAACTCTAACCCTTAAGGATAAGAGCTACAGTGTATGGATTTGAAGGATAAGCCTGTTAATAGTGTTTTGTTTTTCATTAAACCCATACATGGTAAACAGTTCCCAATATCTGGGATATATGCTCTAGTTACTCTTGTGTGTGTCCTATCCTTCATAAAATAGTAAGAGTAGGTTTAAAATAGATCTTTTTCTTGTTAAGTGATAAAATGGCTAAAATGGCTTTTGTTCTTAAGTTTTCCTTTGAATCAGTGAAACAGGGACACCAAATAGGTATCCACATCATAATCAGAAAATAGATTGATAAGCCTGTAGTCAGAAAAGGGCAGTTACATGAATGATGTATTTTATAGTATAAAATAGCCTGATATACCCAATTCCATACATTTTCCTAAATGGGCAGTATATGTTGAAATGTACATCCTGTAGACCATTATAATATCTCAAATAATTCAAAATCAACCAAATATAAAATGAAATACAAGCTGATTAATAGAGAGCAAACCACTGGTTATGGTTTCATTTTGCCAATAAAGTCTTCGATCTGAAAACCCTTTCTGTTAATGGGCTCCCTTCCAATTCAAAGAGCATTCTGTCTCCTAAAATGGTTTATTACAGTTTATTTATGGCTCTCAGTAGGACGAGGATTCAACATAAATCTTACGTTATATTTTTAGGTATATGTCAGTTCCTGCCATTGTGTTAAGGAAATACCCAAATATGCATCTAGAAATTGTTCAGAATTTTTCTGGAGATGGTAACAATGATAATGGAAAGAAAAAAATATTAAACTAAATCATAAGGATTTTTATTCACTGATTCATTAGTCACAAAATAATAGCATTTCTAAGAGTTTAAGACTTAGAACACTCTCTTCAGTGTATCTAACATGGGAGATTCATGGACTTCTTTCATGCCCTGTATGGTAATTATCTTTGAGATGTTCATATTTTTATTTAACCAGATATTCGTTCTTTAGCTTATGCATGATGATGTCAGCTATTCTCCCACAGCGATTTTCATTTCATATCTAATATGCTTTTTAGGAGGTTAGTAAAACATTTTGCTTTATGTTTGGGGAGATTTTTATTTTGGGGGGCTTGAAGTTATATTTGGCTTAAGAAATACCTGCCAAAAAATGTTTTTAGAATTTTAAACGTATGCTTTCCTGATTGGGCTGATTTATAAATTAAAAAGTCATTGAAATATAATTTGGAGGTTTTCATGTCTTGCATATATTGACTTTGGTACGCTTTGTTTGGCTTTAACTGGTGTTTTGAGGCCTGAGGTTTGGTTTTAAGAGGAATTGCCTTTTAAAATGAGTAGCAGTAAGCATTAGCATAAGCAATTTCAGGAGCTGTTTCTGCTGTGTTTAAATGTTAACATATGCAAAAATAAGTACTATTAGGGTAAAATTATTTAATAATTTATGTGTCTTTATGCTCATAGATATAAAAGGTTTATCTCCTTCAAAATATATCCTGTTGTGAATCAAGCGATTCATTTTCTGTCATGATTTCCCTATAAGACATGCTTACAACTTGCATTGTGGGTTTTATATACCCACAATTATTGTTTGCTTCCCTGAGTTTCAAGAAATTAGTTTGTTTGCCAATCCACACAGCACTCTCTGCGTTAAGAGAATGCTTTGTCAGCTTTTTCATGTGAATAACAAAGTGAAGATAATCTTTTTAAAGGAATAAAAAAAAATCGGGGATAAAAATTGTGCTGGTTCTAGATAACTTTTGCATGTTACTGTTGTAAATTGTTTCCATTTGGGATATGCAGTATAATGTGGAAATGCCCTCACTTGTTTACCAGGGTAACTTTAGAATGAAAGACAATGAATGATGAGAGTCAAATTTGAGGAACACTATGGCTTGCGAGAAATATCTGTAACCTCAAAATGACATTTACAAGCCAGTTAGTTTGGTTTTAATTCACTTCATTTTAACTTCGTGAGGGTGGTGACACAGATTGTATATTCTGCTTGGCTAATCCCTGCATCCCTCTTCAGTTGTTTTTAGAGTCTACTTTTCCCAGAATAAGCTCTGCCTTGTGGAAAGTTATACTCTTGAAATGAATGGTTTCAGACTTAACTTTGTATCCATGCAGTTTATTAGCCTTTAAAAAATTCAAGGGAAAATAGGTGGCATTTGCCATAAAAGAGAAGAATGCTTTTAAGGCCTCTTATTTGAGTATCTGTTGTTTGAGCAAGCAGTGTTTTTTGATTCCCTAACAGCAAGAAATATTAGTAAGTAGTGTATACTAAGTTAAAACTGAAAGAGGAAGACCGCACCTCAGAAGGGTGCTGTTAACTTAAATAACCAGAACTTTTTATGGACATGCATACTCATTTCCTATCATTTGGACTGATTTTCCAGAACCCACTCTAGAATACCTTTTTATCCCAGAAAATGTAATGAGATTGGAATATATTTGTGTTCCCTATGTATATGATTTCACCTAGAAATTTTTATTTTAAGTATCTCAGATTCTTTAGAACCAAACTCTCTGAGGTATAAAATGTTCTTTTTCCCATATATTAAAAAAAAAGCATTTTAGTAGTACATGGGAATAAAAATGGCCATTGCCTTTTTGATAACAAAGTAACCTGTACAAGATATATGTTACTTTGTGCCTTTCTAAAATTGATTTATATCATTATCTCTGGCAGAGAGTCTTTAGAGATATTACAAGTTGTTACTATCTAAGACTAAATCCTGAGTGTCTTGGAAGAACATTTTTTTAGTCTAGTTATTCTGTTATGGAAAATGGAAAGTATCATCTTCTGCTTATGCAGATATGATAATAGCAAAATAATGTTCCTATTATGTCAGCAGGAGACCACTTTTTCCAGGATTTCGTTTTTAAAGAAACATTAAAATTTGATCATTAAAATCAAATTATATCATTTAATTGTGTTAAATGTAATAATAATGAAAATATTTCTTTAATTTTGAACTTCAGTGGATTGCCATTGGAATGAGCAAATTAGAAATGGTGTTGTATTAGCAAAGGAATGGGGTACATTAGTAAATTTAGTGTTGCCATCTCATTTACGTAATGTATATTGAGCACAACCTTTTAGCAAAGGAATTTTGGAAACACTGTTAAATAATTTAAATGTATACTTTCATTAGCATTGCTTAGAACAAAGACTAGCATCGGTATCTAATGAGGCTTTAGGAAAACTGAAGGCCAATGCACAAGTCCCGAGAAATGTGATTAACATATTCTTAGCCTGCATATCATCAGAGTAAGGCTACTTATTAGTATATCCTTGACTGTTTTTAGGTTTTACCCTGGACCTTACTTTTTTTTGGTACAACATGTCTTTTCCATGGGCAGACACATTACGTAACTAGCCTTGACTATCCAGTGCCACTTTAATATACTTTAATGTGTTTCAGTTGAAGATGACTTTACCAGGGTATCTGGAGGCATCCTTAGTTTTATCACTGCTACTGTAGAAAAAAAAAATCTTTAAGGGACAATGAGGCAGTACTTTGTGTATGAAAGTAATACATAGCAAAATAAGTAAATGAAAACTTTGTACATGGGTAAAAGGTCATCACTAATAGTATACAAATATTATATTAACATAAAAATGAGGATACAGATATTATATTAGCCTTGTGATACAGTTGATTATAGTTACATTAAGATATTACTGTTGGACTCTTTTATTTCCTGATGGAGATCTTTTAAATTGCTTGTCACAACAGAAATCCAAAACAAATAAATATGTTAACATTTCCAGTAGCCTGAAAAGTTAACAGTGGCCTGGTGGGGGGTGGGGTGGAGAGAGAGAGAGAGAGAGAGAAAATGTGAATTTAGTGTCTCTTTTTGATGCGCTCTCTTCTATATTATTCTCATTTCAGATAGCATAGAACACTGAATATTTTCAGGACAATTTGAACAAATCAGTAATAAATTGATGTGCTTTTTCTTCTGTTGATTCATTTCAGTCATTTGGATGACTGAAATAATTGGATATAACTGTCCCACTTAGACACTATGGAGACCTCCAAAACATTAAAAACAATACATGTGTGTGTACATGGCCTGAATTTACCCTTTATACCAGATCATTTAGCATCTTGTACTAATCTTTCATGTCCTTTTATTACAATTTTGACTTTGTGGGAAACAGCTGATTTATATTTTTTATCTCTCATAGGAGTTGATTTTTTTAAATGAATATTATTCATTGTTATAGTTAAGTAATGTAGTTTCTCACTTGATTGTGGAATTTAAATAATGAAGTATAATCTAACATGTGATTTAAGTTTGCATTGTGTATGAGTTTTTATATCAAATTTATTCAGAAGCATTTGAGTATAATCCTTTCCTAGATAACTGGGAATTTCTTTTCAGTTATTTTACCTGGATGTTTTCTATCTAAGTGGGGGAAACATAACATCTTAGGCCTATACAGTCACAATAAATTATGTTGAATGACTGATAGGACATCTATAAATTGTTGAAACAGCTGGGAAATGCATCTACCATATTCCAATGCTGAATGACATATAATAGATTTTTGTGAATGGTGTCCCTAGGTATATCATCACTAGGAGTCCATGAGACTGTTAAGGAAAATGTATTAGAAAAATAATTTGTTACTCCTTTGTTACTGATTTTATTCAAACTCAGCTCTGAAGTATTAAATGAGATATTAGTAAGTGTTCCATAGTTGATATCTGCGTTTCTTATGTGTCACAGAGGAGTGTAGCCTTAATCAAAAGCATTTTAAATATTTAATAACAGAAAATGAGGTTAAAATGGCATAAATAGTTTCAAAATTTCTGAGGTTTTTATTGAATCAGTGATGATGTTTGAAAGTAAAACATATGTTGCTTATGGCTGGAACATTTTGATTCATTTCACTGTTTTCAAAGTAGAATTAACTGTGTTTGATTAAAAAAAAATTGTAGAAGATATCCCAGAACTTGCAAATGAGTATCTGAAAGCCTTAAAACTCAGTATGAGGAAAAGAGATTATCAGGTTGATACATGTATTTCCCAATTAAGTAATTTCTTATATAGAAATACATGGGCCATTTAATAGCTGGAATATGAAACAGAAGATGAAAATGTATTACTTTAGTAAAAATATTTGGGTAAAATAATAATGATTTGGGGTCTTGGTTGATGCCACTTAATTCTTGTAACAGGATGGTTATCCTTGTAGAAGAGACCAGAAGCTTTATAGTAGTCTTATGACTATATTTAAAAATAATTAAACTAATAATTAAAATAATACCATACTTTTAGATTTATTGTCTTATGGCAAATTTGTGGGGTTAGTGGGTCATATGCTGTCCACTTGAGAGATGAGCAAATTGTTACAGCTATTAAGTGCTTGGGAATGTTATGTATTATTAAAATATAATATGGTGGTCGAAACCCAGGGTTTTTACTTTTTAGAAATAATCAATTGTTCTGTAGTATCATTCTCGTGTGAGTTACTTTTTCAATATTGCTGAATAAACTTGCCTCAGACCGAAGCACAGTCACCCCTTAAGAGGGGTTTTCTAATTTATCACCAGTGATGTAAACTCAAATATGTAAAATTCCTTTTGGTAAAATATAACTAAAATTTAAGTAGGGCAACCATGTTCTCAGAGCCTCACATACTTTATCCTATTTTTTTTTTTTTTTTTTTTTACCCAGTAATTCCGGGGCAGTTAATCCTTATGGGAAAACTAAGTCTTAGGAAGCTTTCCTAAACCCAAGATCACATAATCAACAGAGAGATGAGCTGGAATCAAGTTCAGGTTTATCTCTTCTCCGAGTCCATGTTATTTCCAACAGGAGTGCCCGATAAAGTCTTGTGGGGTGGTTTATGAAAACACTGGGGTTGGAGCAGAGATTCTGATTTCATTGGTCTCTGGTGAGCCCATGACACCAGCAACGTTTAAGAACTCATCAGGTGAGACCATCATATAGCCACGGTAATAATAGCTGCAATAGAATAGTTGTTTCCATGAGGTATGCCTTTTAAGAGGATAAAATCTGAATCTTTTGTCCCAGAGTTTGTTCAGACCTCTAGCCTTTTCTTCCTGAAGAGGTGACTAAGTCTGCCGTTCAAATCTTCACTTACTGGAGCATTGCTTATTGCCAACAACCCTGTCGTTAATGAGAAGTGGTTCATCCACCAGATAAAATAGAAATAGCCTGCTGTCACCTAAGACTGGCTACCAAAACCTTCTCTTTAGGATTAAGGGACTTGCCTTATCTCCTGTCCGCACAGCTCTCTCTCTTTCTCCATTTATCCCTTCTTCTGTTTATTACTTCACAGATGTCTTTGTGATGGAATGGTGCTCTCTCTTAAGCACCGATGCTACCAAAGGGTCGTCTAAGGACAACCTCTGTGTGGAGGTGGTCCTTGACTCTTCATCCTTTTACTTATTTTTCCTTTTTTCTTTTCCTTTCTCCCTTTGATCCTAACTAATATCATTGTGCCTTGTCGTCAGGGCCTTGATCCCTTTTTCAACCAGTACCTATTTCTTTCACTGGCACAGCTGATAAAGCCGATAGAGCCTCTTATTCCAGAGGACTTTTCAATATTAACTAAAGGATAATGAAAGAAAAGAAAAAAAAAATTTAAATGGCAGTAAAATAATTTTTTTTAGAATGTAAGTTTGTGATCCTATGAATCTATTTAAAAGAAGCAAATGGCTTTAGTTAACTTCATAATCTCTAATATTGATGCCACAAATAGGTTGGCTTTCATCACAAGCCATTTATCTAGGATTAGTTTTGCTAAACAGCCTGTATTTCAGCCAGATATACGACTTTTAATGACAGGATATAACGGTCATTGTAGCCTGCAAACTCACTTTAGTTGTGAGGGGATCAAACTGGCAATTATACTCACAGATGCAATAAAATTTAATCTAATACTGCATTTACTTAGCTGCATAGAAGGATATAAGGCAGGAAATATGCTGGCATGAAATCTTTAGGTCATTGGATGGCCCAGAAGCAACCAAAATATGCATGTGTGCCCTTCATACAAATGGGGTGCATATGGTGAGGATAAGATCCTAGGTCACTGTGGGCTACTTGACATAAAGAAGCTGTAGCCTTGATTTCGCACCAGTATTTAATACCATTCTAGTCACAGAGGATGAAGGCCTGTGTGTCACTTCATAGCTCCCCCTCTATCCCACTGGTCTAAAAGTAGTTTTACCTAGCAAACAAAAGAGACACAACACTCCACAATTATCTTCACTCCATAATTCTAAGAAAATAAGATTCTCTGGTCATTTTTCCAGGCAAGTTTACATTATTAGTTCAGCCCTGATTTCAACCTTTTATTTACAGAGCCAAATAGACTTGGGTTGAAATCCTGTTTTGCCTTTATTTTTTTTCTTAGATATTTATTTGTTGGCGGGGGGGGGGGGGCGGAGAGAGAGAGAGTACGCGCATGCGAGCACATGAGCAGGGGGAGGGGCAGAGGGAGAGAATCCCAATCAGACTCCCGACTCCCCACTGAGCAGGGAGCCTGACGCTGGGCTGGGGCTAGATCCCAGGACCCCGGGATCATAACCTGAGCTGAAGGCAGTTGCCCAACCAACTGAGCCAGGCGCCCCCTGTTTTGTCTTTAATTAGTTTAATGGCACTGGGAAACGTTCTGAGCCTCAGTTTTGCTCATATCCAAAGTAGAGTCAATATTATCTACCTTGTTACAGTTACTGTGAGGATTAAGTTAAATAATACCTAGAAGTATTTAGCCTCTAATATGCCTTCAGAAACAGTAGCTAAAACATATGTCAAGTGCCTGGAATATTGCAGAAATTAAATGTTATTTCCCTTTCTATTCTATAAATTATCTTAATTAGGGAGAGCTGATCTTCCTAATTATCTTGCCTGCCCATAGGATAAATGCTGACTCTCTGTAAATTAAATAATTTCCCATTTAAAATCTTACTGTTCTCCCTGTGACCTTCCCACTTTTACAGTTTCACAGTCAGATTTCTGGGTGGTAGTCCTTGACATTCTTAAGCTCCAGAGTATAATACTCCACAGCAGACTTGAACTACGCTTTGAATTACACACACACACACACACACATACACACACACACACACACAGTCACAGTTTACTGAAGATTTCCAACAAGTCTCCTGAAGGCTGGTTCATAATTATAATACCTTATTCTTATAACTGTCATAGTATTTGTAAGACACTAATGAGCATACTTGTGAAAATATAAGGAGTTTTTCTTCTGCAACCATAACTTTATTTAACATTGTGTGGGTGGTTGAACTGGTTCCCAAAAATCTCAGAAAAATTCTTGTCTTCTGAAACTAGGAGTAGCATTTATACAGCAATGTCGGTGTGATCTGGTGTAATATTTACTGAAAATTTCTAAGCACTGGGCATAGCAATTAACACTTTATAGGTATAAATTCATTTTATTCCCACAACAACCCTAGGGAGTAGACATTATTACTATGGCTGTTTATAACTGAAGAGTTTAAGTAACTTGCCCACATCCCTTAGCTAGTGAGTTGGGGTTGATATTTCCTGTTTATAGCTACTACAGAAAATAATTGTACTACAGAATATTTCTGTCCTCTTCCCTAAAGGTTTTCCTTTGCACTGATTTAAAAGTTACTCTCTTTATTATAAGGCTAATTGAGTTTGTTTTAAAATGGGTGGACATCAATCCATTGATTCCAAATGCGCTGGAAATAAATGCAAAAGTCACACAAACTGAAGCCAGCCTGAGAGAGACACTGAATTCTTTTTACCATGATGTCTCCCTCAGAGAATAAATAATTAATCAAAGTGGAAAGATGTTTACAAATCTTGCAAGTTTGGGATCCTTTCCAAGTCACACTAAAATTATCAAAAGGAAACACTAACCAGCTATGAATATATTCCCTTCTACTGTCTCTCTTGGTTAATTCCAGAAATAGAAAGAGATGGCAAAGACTTCACGTAAGGTATGCCAAAACATCTCACTCTCTCATGTATTTGCTCAGTCAGCTTATGATGTGAATATCTCTTATCTAGATTGGAATCTCTAAAATATGGATTAGCAAAAAAAAAAAAAAAGAGAGAGACAAGGTTATTATCTTAACAAGGACTAAGTAAAAATGTGCATTTTACCTAGACCTCTGAATGTATAAGTTTCTCTGGATGGCACATTTCTTGGCATGGATTTTTTTATTTGGGTTAATTGAGAATTTGGGTCTATAGAGAATCACTTGGGCAAGTGAACACCTTGGAAAAGTGTTTTAAAAACTGTTTCATTGGGGGCACCTTGGTGGCTCAGTTAGTGAAGCGTCTGAGTCTTGATTTCTCAGGGTCATGAGATCAAGCCCCGTTGGGACTCTGTGCTAAGTGCGAGTCTGCTTGGGATTCTCTTTCTCCCTTTCCCTCTGCCTCCCCCCTGGCTTGTGTTCTCTTTCTCTCTCTCTCTGTTTCAAAAATAAATCTTAAAAAAAAAAAAACTGTTTCATTAACATTGTATCAGTAGAGACACTGTAGGTGAAAGCATTCAAAGTGGAATGAATATATACACACCTCAGGGAAAGCAGATCTTCTGAGATCTCAAGAACTGTTTCAATTTATTTAAAATTAATACTATACAGGGGTGCCTGGCAGGCTCAGTTGGTAGACCATGCGACTCTTGATCTCGGGTCATGAGTTTGAGCCCCACGTTGGGTGTAGAGATTAGTTTGAAAAATGATTACAAGGGAGTTGGGGGAAAGATGGCGGAGGAGTAGGGGACCCTATTTCAACTGGTCCCCAGAATTGAGCTGGATATCTACCAGACCACTCTGAGCACCCACGAAACCAGCCTGAGATGTAAGAAGATCTGGATCTCTACAAACAGAATATCGCAGGCGGTTGGCTTTGAGGTACGAAGCAGGGAGCCCTGATTCTGCGGGCAGATATCGGAGGATAAACGGCAGCGGGAGGGTGCCTGGCTGTGGGGATCCTACACCGCCGGTGAGCGACAGCCTTGCGCGCTGCGGACGGGGCACAGACTCGCAGACTGGTAGCGGCGGGGAAAGGACTTTAGGGCAGCCCCCGGGGTGGAAACCCGGAGCGGAGGGGTCGCGCCTGCAAAACTGCAGCCCCCCGGGGCGGAAACCTGGAGCAGCGGGGTCGCACCTGCGAACTGCAGCCCCCAGACAGAAACCCGGAGCAGCAGGGTCGCCCCGGGCGAACTGGGAGCGGCTGGCGGTTTTAGAAGCACAAAGGGCAGAGATGGGCCCGACCTGGAGGCAGGACTGGGAGTGCTGCGGAGGGGCGCACAACCCAGGACGCTGCAGTTTATAGCAGCACGGACAGAAACGGAGACGGTGTGGCCTGGAGAGCTCACTGAAGAACAGACTGTGATCTTTCCGCTCTGAGGTAGAGGGTTGGAAATGGTCTCTTCTGCTCTGACTCATGGAAGAGACGCGGAAAGCAGCCAGGGAAAGCCACCAGAGAACAAAAGCCCCCAAAACTGATTCCCGCTGAGCCCATCCCCCGCCACAGGGGGGGAGGGCAACTCCGCCCAAACAGGGTTGCCTGAGTAACAGCACAGCAGGCCCCTCCCCCAGAAGACAGGCTGGGAAAACAAGAGGCCAGCAACCCTAAGGTCCCGAGAAAACAAGTGCATCTTGCTTGGGTTCTGGTCAATAATTTGGACTCTATACATTCCCTCAAACACCCATCCACAGAATGACTAGGAGGAGGAGCCCCCAAAAGAGAAAAGACTCAGAGATTATGATTTATGCTGCAGATTTACTAATGGATGCAGACATAACCAAGATGTCAGAGATGGAATTCAGGCTAGCAATTGTGAAGACAATGGCTAGAATGGAGAAATCAATTAATGGCAACATAGAGTCTCTAAGGGCAGAAATGAAAGCTGAATTGGCAGAACTTAAAAATGCTATCAATGAGATCCAATCTAATCTAGATAATCTAACAGCTAGGGTAAGCGAGGCAGAAAAACGAATCACAATTGACCTGGAAGACAATTTAATAGATAAAAAGGGAAAAGAGGAGGCCAGGGGAAAAAAACTCAGAATCCATGAAAATAGAATCAGAGAAATAAGTGACACCATGAGGCGTTCCAAGGTCAGAATAATTGGAATCCCGGAGGGAGTGGAGAGAGAGAGAGGACTAGAAGATGTATTTGAGCAAATCGTAGCTGAGAAATTCCCTAATCTGGGGAATGAAACAAACATTCATGTCCTAGAGGCAGAGAGGACCCCTCCCAAGATCAAGGAAAACAGGCCAACGTCCTGGCATGTAATAGCAAAACCTGCAAATCTTAGAACCAAGGAAACCATCTTAAGGGCAGTTAGGGGGAAGAGATTCCTAACGTACAGAGGGAGGAACATCAGAATAACGTCAGACCTATCCACAGGGACCTGGCAAGCCAGAAAGGCCTGGCAAGACATATTGAGGGTACTAAATGAGAAGAACATGCAGCCAAAAATACTTCATCCGGCAAGGCTGTCATTTAGAATGGATGGAGAGATGCAGAGCTTCCACGACCGGCAGAAACTGAAAGAATATGTGACCACTAAGCCGGCCCTGCAGGAAATATTAAGGCAGGTTCTATAAAAGGAGAAAGACCCCAAGAGTGATATACAACAGAAATTTACAGGGACAATCTATAAAAACAACGTCTTCACAGGCAACATGATGACAATTAATTCATATCTTTCAATAATCACTCTCAACGTGAATGGCCTAAATGCTCCCATAAAATGGCACAGGGTTGCAGATTGGATAAAAAGACAGGACCCATCCATATGCTGCCTACAAGAGACTCATTTTGAACCTAAAGATACATCCAGACTGAAAGTGAAGGGATGGAGATCCATCTTCCATGCCAGCGGACCTCAAAAGAAAGCTGGGGTAGCAATTCTTATATCAGACAAATTAGATTTTAAACTAAAGTCTGTAATTAGAGACACAGAAGGACACTATATCATTCTTAAAGGGTCTATCCAACAAGAAGATCTAACAATTGTAAATATCTATGCCCCCAACATGGGAGCAGCCATCTACCTAAGCCAACTGTTAACCAAAATAAAGAGTCATATTAATAACAATACGTTAATTGTAGGAGACCTCAATACTCCACTCTCCGCAATGGACAGATCATCTAAGCAAAAAATCAACAAGGAAACAAGAGCTTTGAATGATACATTGGATCAGATGGACCTCATAGATATTTACAGAACATTCCACCCTAAAACAACAGAATACTCATTCTTCTCGAGTGAACATGGAACTTTCTCCAGAATAGACCATATGCTGGTTTACAAATCAGGTCTCAACCGATACCAAAAGACTGAGATTATTCCCTGCATATTCTCAGACCACAATGTTTTAAAACTGGAACTCAATCACAAGAAAAAATTTGGCAGAAATTCAAACACTTGGAAGCTAAAGACCACTCTGCTCAAGAATGTTTGTGTCAACCAGGAAATCAAAGAAGAACTTATACAATTCATGGAAATCAATGAGAACGAAAACACATCGGTCCAAAACCTATGGGATACTGCAAAGGTGGTCCTAATGGGGAAATACATAGCCATCCAAGCTTCACTCAAAAAAATAGAAAAATCCCGAATTCACCAACTAACTCTACACCTTAAAGAACTAGAGAAAAAGCAACAAACAATGCCTAAGCCACGCATTAGAAGAGAAATAATTAAAATTAGAGCAGAGATCAATGAATTAGAAACCAGAAACACAGTAGATCAGATCAATGAAACTAGAAGTTGGTTCTTTGGAAGAATTAATAAGATCGATAAACCACTGGCCAGAGTTACCCAAAAGAAAAGAGAAAGGACCCAAATTAATAAAAGTATGAGTGAAAGGGGAGAGATCATGACTAACACCAAGGAAATAGAAACAATTATTAGAACTTATTATCAACAACTATATGCCAATAAACTGAGCAATCTGGATGAAATGGAGGCCTTCCTGGAAACCTATAAGCTGCCAAGACTGAAACAGGAAGAAATTGACAACCTGAATAGGCCAATAACCAGTAAGGAGATTGAAGCAGTGATCAGAAACCCCCCAAAAAACAAGAGTCCAGGGCCTGATGGATTCCCTGGGGAATTCTACCAAACATTCAAAGAAGAAATAATACCTATTCTACTGAAGCTGTTTCAAAAAATAGAAACAGAAGGAAAACTTCCAAACTCATTCTATGAGGCCAGCATTACCTTAATCCCCAAACCAGGCAAAGACCCCATCAAAAAGGAGAATTTCAGACTGATATCCCTGATGAATATGGATTCCAAAATCCTCAACAAAATCCTAGCTAATAGGATCCAACAATACATTAAAAGGATCATCCACCACGACCAAATGGGATTTATCCCCAGGATGCAAGTGTGGTTCAACATTCGCAAATCAATCAGTGTGATAGAACACATTAATAAGAGGAGGGAGAAGAACCGTATGGTCTTCTCAATTGATGCGGAAAAAGCATTTGACAAAATACAACATCCTTTCCTGATTAAAACTCTTCAGAGTATAGGGATAGAGGGAACATTCCTCAAGTTCATAAAATCCATCTATGAAAAACGCACAGTGAATATCATCCTCAATGGGGAAAAGCTGAGAGCCTTTCCCTTAAGATCAGGAACATGTCAAGGATGCCCACTCTCACCACTATTGTTCAACATAGTACTAGAAGTCCTAGCAACAGCAATCAGACAACACAAAGAAATAAAAGGTATTCAGATTGGCAAAGAAGAAGTCAAACTCTCTCTTTTCGCAGACGACATGATTCTTTATGTGGAAAACCCAAGAGACTCCACCCCCAAATCACTAGAACTCATACAGCAATTCAGTAATGTGGCAGGATACAAAATCAATGCACAGAAATCAGTTGCTTTCTTATACACTAACAATGCAACTGTAGAAAGAGAAATTAGAGAAACGATTCCATTTACAATAGCACCAAAAACCATAAGATCACCTCGGAATAAACCTAACCAAAGAGGTAAAGGATCTATACCCTAGGAACTACAAAACATTCATGAAAGAAATTGAAGAAGACACAAAAAGATGGAAAAATATTCCATGCTCATGGATCGGAAGAATAAACATTGTTAAAATGTCTATGCTACCCAGAGCAATCTATCCCTTCAATGCCATCCCGATCAAAATTCCAATGACATTTTTCAAAGTGCTGGAACAAACAATCCTAAAATTTGTATGGAATCAGAAAAGATCCCGAATCGCCAAGGAAATGTTGGAAAGGAAAAACAAAGCTGGGGGCATCACGTTACCCGATTTCAAGCTATCTTACAAAGGTGTGATCACCAAGACAGCATGGTACTGGCACAAAAACAGACATACAGACCAATGGAACAGAATAGAGAACCCAGACATGGACCCTCAACTCTATGGTCAAATAATCTTTGACAAAGCAGGAAAAAACATGCAATGGAAAAAAGACAGTCTCTTCAATAAATGGTGCTGGGAAAACTGGACAGCCACATGCAGAAGAATGAAACTCGACCATTCTCTAACACCATTCACAAAGATAAACTCGAAATGGATGAAAGACCTCAATGTGAGACAGGAATCCATCAAAATCCTAGAGGAGAACATAGGCAGTAACCTCTTTGACATCGCCCACAGCAACTTCTTTCAAGTTACATCTCCAAAGGCTAGTGAAACAAAAGCAACAATGAACTTTTGGGACTTCATCAAGATGATAAACTTCTGCACAGCAAAGGAAACAGTCAACAAAACAAAGAGGCAACCCACAGAATGGGAGAAGATATTTGCAAATGACAGTACAGATAAAGGGCTGGTATCCAAGATCTATAAAGAACTTGTCAAACTCAACACCCAAAAAACAAATAATCAAGTCAAAAAGTGGGCAGAAGATATGAAAAGACACTTCTCTGAAGAAGACATACAAATGGCTAACAGACATATGAAAAAATGTTCATCATCATTAGCCATCAGGGAAATCCAAATCCAAACCACACTGAGATACCACCTTACACCAGTTAGAATGGCAAAAATGGACAGGGCAAGAAACAACAAATGTTGGAGAGGTTGTGGAGAAAGGGGAACCCTCTTACACTGTTGGTGGGAATGCAAGTTGGTACAGCCACTTTGGAAACCAGTGTGGAGGTGCCTCAAAAATTTAAAAATAGAGCTACCCTGTGACCCAGCAATTGCACTCCTGGGTATTTACCCCAAAGACACAGATGTAGTGACAAAAAGGGCCACATGCACCCCAATGTTCATAGCAGCAATGTCTGCAATAGCCAAACTGTGGAAAGAGCTGAGATGCCCTTCAACAGATGAATGGATAAAGAAGATGTGGTCCATATATACAATGGAATATTACTCAGCCATCAGAAAGGATGAATACCCAACTTTTACATCAACATGGATGGGACTGGAGGAGATTATGCTACGTGAACTAAGTCAAGCAGAGAAAGTCAATTATCATATGGTTTCACTTATTTGTGGAACATAAGGAATAGCATGGAGGACCTTAAGAGAAGGAAGGGAAAAATGGTGGGGGGGAATTGGAGGGAGAGATGAACCATGAGAGACTATGGACTCTGAGAAACAAACAGGGTTTTAGAGGGGGGGAGTGGTTAGCCTCGTGATGGGTATTAAGGAGGGCACGTACTGCATGGAGCACTGGGTGTTATACGAAAACAATGGATCATGGATCACCATATCAAAAACTAATGATGTATTGTATGGTGACTGACATAACATAATAAAATTTAAAAAAAAAGGAAAAATGATTACAAAATTAATACTATTCATTCGGCAGGAGTACATGGTGAAGGCCTTGGTAAATGCACCTCATGTCACCTAAAACACAGTAGTTGGCTACGATATTGTTGTAGTTGGGAGTCTGAGCATAGATCGCAGGAGGTAGAGAAAGACTAATCTAGAACAATAGGGATCCTTGCGCACTTGGGTGTTTGGAGAAATTTGGTATAGGAACCAGGTTAAAAAAGGCTAGAAGTAAGTACAAATCCTACCTATTTCCAAATTTAATGAATAAATATAAAGATAAGATTTAAGCTCCCACATAAAAATTAAATAACTGCATGTAATTTTCTCTGTGCTATTTATCGTAGTTCCACTTTTTCTTCCATCAAAGCATATAAGCACTGCATGTGAAAAATGAGAAAAAATAAATCACAAAATAGAGAATATTAAGGAACTAGGAGATAAGAAATTAACCTTAAATTTTCATAACTTAGGTAAATTTGCTTGTTTAAAATATTAGTTGTAGCAAGATTTCAGTAATATTTCATATGAATTTTCTATTAAATGATAGTATCTGTGTATTCATAGTAAGTGGAAATGCATTTTAAGCCAAAAAAAAAATATTGCAAAACAAAAAAAGATAACTCCCCTCTTCTTCACTTTAATCTTAATATATACCAGTGGGGAAAATGGCAGTCAGAGGTAACCAGTGCTTGAAAGAATGTTCTCATTTGTTTAAAGTGATCTTTCTTTAGATTGATCAAGAGGCACGGAATAGCCATAATATTTCTGAGAACTCTAATCTCGTAGAAGGAATGGAAACTTTTAAAATTAGAACTTACTATCGGAACCTAAACATTGGTTACTTAGATAATCCAAATTCCATCATTATTATAGAGTAGTATTATTTTAGCTAATGTGTCTTCTACTGAATTGAATGCATATAGATTTGTCCAAAAAAAAAGAATGCTTGTGTAGAGCACAAATGTTGGACAGGTGGCTAGATAGGCTTGGAGTTTTTTTCCAGTGTGTGTGGGGGGAGCGTTTAACCACACCACTAATAACTTAGAAATTTTGTAGCCCCTACTTCTAATTCTGGCATTGTAATTTGTTTCAGACACTAAAAAAGCTTTTCAAATTTATTTGCCTCAAGGTCATTATTTTATGAAGTATAAATTCATTTTAATTCATCAAGCACCTATTGATTGACAACTTTATGTAAGAAAGAGTGCTCTATACTTCAAACGCATCAAAAAGATAAAGATGTAGAGTCTTCCAAGGAATCGACAATTTAGTATCAGGCAACAAGCTAGTACATAGATAACTATTATTCATGACAAAATGTGATCTGATCCCCACAGATTAATTAACCTGTAGTACAATATTTTGAAAAGTATGGAACCTGTTTGGGAACCATGTCCCCTTCTAGTAAATGACCAAATGTTTATGTCAAATGAAAATGTGGATGTGTCATAATCTTTTAGATGTTAAATAAAGCAAAACCGTCTGTACAGTTGTCCTTACTCTGCTCCCCTAATTTTATTCACGGGACTTAAATACGTAAATCTATAAATAGTGAAGGTGATTTGGAGCAGGAAGCTAACCTGCTCTTCTATTTCCTTATTTCTTTCAAAGTCCATTGATTTCTTAAATAATAAAGTTTGTCACCATTTTAAATAAGCTTTGGTAGTCATTGCTTTCTCTTTAACGTATGTGATTTCTAATAAAAAGTTCTGGATTTTTTCATTCGGGTTTAAAGCTATTCATTAGGACAAAAGTCATTGTAAATCCACACATGTGCACATACACACAGACATACATAGGTCTGAATAGTGCATTTTAAAAATATTTTATTTATTTGAGAGAGGACAAGTGGAGGGGAGACGCAAAGGGAGAGGGAGAACCATCAGGGAGCCCGACACAGGGCTTGATCCCAGGACCCTGAGATCATGACCTGAGCTGAAGACAGACGCTTAACTGACTGAGCCACCCAGGCATCCCTGAACAGTGCATTTTTAAGTTAAACCTAGTACAATCAATCACCTCCAACATGAGAAAAAGCTCTTTAAACTATTTTAAGTGAACATTTACAAGAGAAATTGGCCTGCAATACACCTCAGGTTCTTAACCTTTTTGAGAGCTATAGAAAAGCTGCTTCTCTATAAAGGTAACATATATTGCCAATAAAATATATAAGGGAGGACATCTACTTGTAAAACTCAGAAAACGATTTAGTAGGAACAGTTGTTTTATCAGCCTTCTGCTCTTTAATGACTGAAACCATCCTGGGGCTATTTAAAAGATGATTTAATTTGTCCTCCAAACACATGGATGAGTTCAGGGTGTTTCTTTTTCTCCCATGAATCAACCACGTCAGCACTGACTTTAAAGGAATGGATCAGGAAGCTTTGTAGTAATAAATCAGTCTTTTAAATTACTTTAATTTGGTAATTTAAACAGATCTAAACATAGAGAAAATGAAGTATTAGAGCTATTTATAATAAAATATTCCATCAATTTATTGCCTTGAAATTAAGGTCATTTCAAATGTAATTTTAGTATAAACCGTATCTGAATATAAACTGTATCTGAAATTCTTAGGCAGCTATTCTGTATCATTAGCTTACATTTCTCAACAGAGTGATCATTTGAACAAATATCTTCATCGAGATAGTCTCTTCCAGTGGCCCCTTGACCCGTAAGTGGTGCCATCATCTATTCTCTCAGTTGCTCAAAGCAAAACCTGCATATCATCCTTGATTCCCTAATCTCTGTCAGCCCAAAATTTAACTCCATCACGATGCCTTGTGGGTTATACTTTCAGACTCTATCCGTTAGTCTTTGACATCTCTCCCCCTTTAGGGCCACCACCCTAGTTCAAGTCATTCTCATCTCTTTCCTTGACCACGGGAAGAGTTGCTGACCGCTAGCCCTGCTTCCATTCTGATTCTATCCCCAGTCCCTTTTATACACAACATCCCAAGTGATACTACACTATTCAGGCCCAGAAACTTGCTGTTCCGACAGTCCGGAATACTTTTCTTTCACTCTCCCCTTCACTGCTGAGTAAGCTGAGCCCCCCAAAGATTATGCACTTTGGTAGTTTAACCAGCATCAGAATAGCATGTTTCTTTGGTCCTAGAGACATGTTCAAACCATTCTTAGTCTTTTGTTTTAAATTTGTCTTGATGTTCTTTCATGTTATGCACACTGCATTTGAAATCAGCTTTTTTTTTCTTTGATGTTCTAGTGGTTTTTCATCATAATATGTAATGCATATATGGGAAAAGAAATATTTTTCATTAATAACTGTTAAAGGAGAGCATGGCCTGTGAAATTATTTGTCTTCTATTTAAGGTGCTTTAGAAAAATGATCATTTTCATGATTTTCATTAGAATATGTTCAGAATTGGTTTTTATTCTGAAAAAATTATGATGTTGCTATTTAATACTTAAATCAAACCAGGATTCAGCAAAAGACACTAATAACTTTCTAACTTTCTTATTCGGGAGCTCACATGAAGAGTGAGAGTATTAAGATATCAATTAAGGTATCTTGCTATCCTCTGAGGAGAATACCATATATTTGTGGAATAAATAAAAAGTAGGGCAGACACATATTATTTTGCTTCTTTCAAGAATGGTTCAGGTGATCTTTACCTATATCTTAAAATCTTTAGTGTGTGTTTCTCTATTTTAGTTTGATCTCTGATATAGGTGAAATAAGCTGTAGTAGTGCTTTATTCTGTGTGTGTGTGTGTGTGTGTGTGTGTGTGTGTGTGTGTGTGTACGTATGCTCATGGGGAGATCCCATCGATGCATGGAAAGATAGAATAAGAGAAATAAGGCAGGTACATACAGACCAGAAATCTGATTACACAGTAGAGGACTGACACATTCCAAAGAACTAGGAAGACCAGGAGATGACTGGAGTATGTAGGAGCAAATTGGTGCCACAATTTACTCTCTTCATGTAATCACATGATGAATACTTATATAGTACCTACAGTGTTCCAGGTATCTTTGAGTTACATATATGGATGTAAGAATAAGGTATCACTATATTAGAGTATGCTATGCAAGGTTCATTGGTTTTTGTCTTAAAAATCTGTTCCATTGCTGATGGTTTTCTTGTTTTTTCATACCCTTTAGTGCAGTCTTAACAGAGTAAACAAGAATATTGGCCTTCTCATGTTTAACTTTGTGTCAGTGATATATAATGTAATGTCAAACTCTTCAGCTCTCCCGGAAAAATGAATTCTGACTTATATTCTGGTGGAGTTTGTTCCTACTGTGGTTCTGCTGGCTTATCATAGTACCATTGGTAGTTGTAGACTTGTCCAAACATCTCATAGTTGGTGATTTCCTCATGTGCAAGACTCATTCTTGTTCACAGCTGAACTCCAGGAGCCTCAGAGAGTGTCTCCGTTTTAGTTGGGTGCACAATAAATGTTTATTGAAGGCATGATGGAGGAAAGGCCAGTATATATGTACAAAAACCAATTCAGGATTTTAGAGTTCTAAGCAGGTTTGATCATATAAGCTGTTATCAGGCCAATAGGTTAAATTCACTGATAAATACAAGAAATTAATAATATTAAGAAGCAACTAAATGGACAGTATCTCAGTACTGGAGTTGTTCTGCCTCACATGTTCCTTCTTCTAACTAGCTACTTCATTGTCTGTTTAAGCTGGAAAAAGTCTTCCTAATGATCTTACTTCATTTAAATAAAAGAATGCTGGTAAAGGTGATCTTAAAAATTAAGATATTACATGTGCTAAATTGTAGACTCTAGCTTTGATTTACAAGAAGCTGCATGCCAGTCTTAAGAAATATGTAAAATAATTTATTGCCAAGCTAAATGATAATCATATGCAGTATTGTGGGAAAGCCTATTATAACATATCAAAGTTTATCTGAAATGAAATAATGGCACATCTCATAGAAGGGATTAAGTGGTTCTCTATGATAGAGAAGTTGTTAGAGACAGGGATTAGAGAGAGATAGAGATAGAGATAAAATGAGAATGAGAATGTTGCTGGAGTACTTTCTATGTGGATCATATAATTTTATAAAAATCCTTTTGGTAATTTCTGTAACAAAGATTGTTCCAGTTAGAAACATAAAACACATTTTTGTCTCACTGGATTTTATTATTACTGTATACACTTAAAACAGTACACCCACATTACTTTTTAGGTCAGTGCATACACTCTGAGGAGAGAGCTATATAAATATACAGATTATGATTTATATGAAAAAATTATGTGGTGCTTGTAAAGGAGAAGATACATTACACGTGATTTCTTAGATAAAATGTAAGCGACCACATATTTAAACTGAAATACAAATTGAGATGTGTAATTATAATTGAAATGTTTTCTCACAACTATTTTTGAATAGCAGACAAATAATCTATTAAATCTGTGAATAATTTTATTTCAAAAGGTAACTTTAAAAAATGTCTAAAGTCTCATAAAAAAGGTACTTGAATATGTAGATCATTTGTTAAACATTTTTAAAATCCCATTGAAAGGTGTCTGAACAATATTTTTCATGGTTCCCAACCAGTAGTGATTTCCTTGTGTGAGGTTAAGTCAATAATGAATGAGGAGTAGGATGACTTTCATTTGAAACTGTTTCTTGGGACTTAGTGAGCTACTGTGCCACCTATCAGTGGAATAATAAAATAATTAATATATCACCGATTGGCTTAAAATATCCGTTTAAACTCAGTCACATTTACTACAATAGCCATTTCACAAAAATAATTGGTGGCCGTAAAGATATTGAATGTATGGGGACACCAGTACAGAATTACATCACAGAATTACCCCAAGTGAAAACTGGGTACTAGATGAGTTTTATTTTTGAGTTTGAAGGTTTAAGCCCCTTCATGGTCAGTAGAATAGTGGCTTCCCAAAGATGTCCATGTCCTAATCCCTGGAACCTGTGAATATGTTCTGTTACATGACAACGAAGAATTAAGTTTGCAGATGGAATTAAGTTTGTTAATTAGCAGACCTTAAAATAGGGAGATTTTTCTGGGTTATCTGAATGGGCCCTATGCAGTCATGTGGATACTTAAAAGTGGAAGAGAGAGGCAGAAGAGTAAGTCAGAGTGATGCACTTTGAGAAAGACTACACCCTCGGGGCGCCTGGGTGGCTCAGTCGGTTAAGCGTCTGCCTTGGGCTCAGGTCATGATCCCAGGGTCCTGGGATCAAGTCCTGCATCCAGCTCCCTGCTCAGTGGGGAGTCTGCTTCTCCCTCCCCCCCCCCCCGCCTCTCTCCCTCCTCCTTCTCTCTCTTTCTCTCTCTCTCTCTCAAATAAATAAAATCTTAAAAAGAAAAGACTATACCCTCTATTGCTAGCTTTGAAGGTATAGGAAGAGGGCAGTGGGCCAAAGGATATGGGAGTCCTCTAAGAGCTAGAAGAGGCAAAGAAACTGTCTCTCTCCTAGAGTCTTCAGAGAAGAACAACAGCCTTGCAGATGCTTGATTTAACATCATGAGACCCGGGCAGACTGACCTACTTAACTATAAGATAATACATTTCTGTTGTTTTAACCCACACAGGTTTTGGGAATTTGTTAAAGCAGCGATTGAAAATTAATGTGGCTTCCCTAGGGTTTTCTGCCATCCAAATCTTGACTTAGCTGGTCTTTTGTGTCATCCATTTAGCTTTGGGGCCAGCTGAACTCCCCTCAATGGGAGTCTTCCAGCAATGCTCACCTCTATAGGACTTAAATCACAGGAGGTACCAAGACAGAAGCTTTTCCCCTCACTCTAGACCAAAATCCTTATTTATTTTGCCAAAACCCACTATTTTGAAGGATGATTGGCAGTCAGGTTTACTACTCTCTTCAGGGGAAACTATTCTGCACCTCTGAGCTAGCAGTGTCCTATGACAATTACATCAATGTGCAATAGTCACTATATCCCATACATTCTGGATTATTCAATTTTTATTAGTAGTATTGACTCCCTCACCTATGTTGAATTACATCAAACCCAGGTCTCATCCAAAATCTTTTTTGTAGTAATGGTCAGATGCAGATCTCCTTCCAGAATTCTCACTGGCATCACTTTTTGTATTCTTACACAGTCATGCACACATATGCGGGTGTATAGTTATGTGCACACACCGTCCCCCCCCCCCGCCAAGCCCTCAATACCCAGAATTGAGCAAAAATATGCATAGGGCATAAGGATGTCTAATTCCATGCTGGAAATAAAGTCTTTCTCAAATAAAGCTAATTGCAGGAAGTAACTGCTCCCAGCCTTAAGATAGACCTTTATATGAGTATAAAAAACAGTTTGGTTCTTTGGGGAAGCACCTGAAATTTCTCCTTTGCAAAAAACATATCTTTGCTTCGCATTTGCATATCCAAATGCTGATTGAAAAGGTGAAGTTTTGCCCAGTAAGAAGGGATAATCTGTCCCAAAGTTTAAAATATCTCCATTTCTTTTGAAAAACTGCTTTGCTAAAGTCTTTTTAAATTCAGTTCTTGTTTTTATTTACTCTCCCCATCTGAAAGGAAATGTCATTTGCCCCAAATGAATAAAAGAATAATATGATTAACAAGAAGAATAAGAATACATGAAAAAAGAATATTTAATTCCTACCATAAACAATCTTAAACATTCTTCCTTATTTGATAGTAAGTTTTCTGAGATTGCACGCTTAAAGTACATTTTGATAAAATAATAACCAATAATATTTATTGGGTGTTTACAACACATTAGTCACTGTCCTAATTATTTTAAATGTACCCTCCCATTAATTCCCCAGCTTGGAAGGATTTTCTCCCTAAAAAAGCCTCAAACTTAACTACTAAGAACTCCCTGTCTAGTCCACAGTTCTGCTGTAAGATTCTGACCTGGATAAATTAATAATGATGCAAAATAAAGTGACCTAGAAATCTAGCTAATCTTATCAGCATTCATTTTTAATTGAGACAGTCTAATTACTCAGATAATTGTGGGGCTTGTTGCTTACTTTTAATTACTGTAAAAATAAGAAAGAAAAGAGAAAAATTTATGCCACTATATATGTCTCATGCCCTATAAAACTGGATATACGTTTTTATGACCTATTTAGCCTATTCACTTTATTATATCAATGAATACAATGCAATATAATGTGTTTCTAATTTCATAATATGTTTGTCTGGCTTTTTATAACCATAAAGCATCATCTTCATGCCCAAGCATATTTTGGGTTGGATGGGTTTATTTACTTTGTTTAGATAATTAAGCATTTCAGAAGATCATTGGTTTAGCTTTGAGGTTTCATAAATAGGAAAGCTTGGGGAACAGTTCCTCATTGTACATGAAACCATTTATTTTGCATTAGTCAGTACACTACCTCAAAGAACTCCTCTGAAATAATAAATCCAGATTAACTTAAAATGTGCTTGGAATTAGTGTTTTAGTGTAATTTGCTGTGGACTTAAACAGCTTTAAAGGAGAAGTTGTTTCTTAGGAATTGTTCTCTTCCCCTTAGGGCTTAGTCCCAAGACTTGCATGAGAGGGTACGTGGTAAATGTTGATTGCATTATTAAAATTCTTTTAATAAGTTATTTTAGCAAAATGAAGTAGATAAGTATTTTTTATCACAAATTTGGAACTGTTGCCTACTAGAAGGCCATTTTTCCTGCTAAGAAGGGTAAGACATCTTTAATCTTCACGCATCTTTCTGATGGCCACATCATCTTAAATTGACCTTGCTATGTTCCTTGCCATTTCATGTATTTCCCATTGACCATCCTATATTTCGTCAGTTCTAGGATGGGGCCCATATCATAATATCACATATTGCAAGTATAAGCTAAAGCCCAGTGAGGTAATCTGGATGGAATTAAACTCTAAATAGAAAGAGAGCTCAGGTATGGGGATATTGATGTATTTGTGGGAGCAGACCAGATGCGTACTTTTTAAAATGATTTACTCAGAAAATAGAACACTGAAAACTAACAAACACCACTCATGAGGAGGTAAAAAAGAAAAAAGAAAGAAAAGAAAATGGATCCCATCAAATAATGGACCATTTCTCTCACCTCATACAAACTCCAAACTTTGAGTCAGTTCTAGATTTAGTTTACTGTAGAAAGGCCCACAAAATCCTCGAGGGAAATGTGATTATCACCCGAAACAGAACTTGTTTAATTTATTGAGCAAGGGAGAACACCACTTTCATAGACTCGTCATAGCCTGTCAAGAGAGGAGCGTCAGGGAAGGGTACTTACAGAATTTTACAGGCTGTACTGGGCGGTCTGGGCAGAGACTGGTCAGATGAGTTAACTAGATGGATTGCTTTTACAGACTTTGGTGTTACCTTGGGACTTGTCAGTCTGAACAAGTCACTGGGAAGCTATTTGAACTTGAACATTTAGGCTGTGTTGCAAGTTTAGGATTCCCCTTCCCGAGATGATTATGTTCACCCTCATGGGATGTTAGGCTAGACCCCAGTACTGTTTGACATAAGGGGCTCTATTGGGTCTCAGTTTGTAGAGCATTCTGCATTAACTCTTTGGTTACAGAGATGGATTAGAGTGATAACTTAGTTCACATTCAGTGAGAAATTCTCCTCATCTCAGTTCTCCGTTTAAAATGACCTACTGCGGTAGCACTCTATGTGTAGGAGTTAAGAGCATGGCCTCTAAAGCTGTTTCTTTGAATTCTGGCTCTGTGTTCCTTACCGGCTGTGTGACCTTGAGCAATTTACATGACCAACTGGTGCCTCAGTCTCCTCATTTGCAAAATTTGGTCACTAATAATAAATGGGCTCATGTCTGTGAAATACTTACTAGTAGTATGGGAGTCAGTAAGGGCTAACTATTATTATTCATGCTATTACTGATTTTTTTAAATGATGTTTATATTTCTTTTAATTAAATTTCTGTTTCCCCCCTTGTAAAAGCTGGGAGAAAAGGTTAGGAAATGGAGATGTATAATTTATTTCTATTATTAATGATTTATATTAAATTAGTAGTTGGGCCAATAGGCCATAAAAAGGAAATCTATCTTATGGGGTATAAGGAATGCATATAGTAGAATATGCCATCAATTAATAATGGCATTAAAGAATGAAGCAAAGACCTATTTAAATGACCTCAGGGAGGAATCAGACACTTTTTTTGCAGCAGTATCTGCTTTTAGGGAATAGCTGGTGATTTACCATAGCAAATTATGAGTGGCCAACCAGGGCCCTCATCAGTTAGACTCTGACAGCCTACTCCTCTATTCCTGTCTTCTTGTTCTGTCTTCTCCTAGGCCAGTTTCAGTTTTTTTTTTTTTTTCTCTTATTAACCCCAGCACTGGGTATGATAAAATCACTGGGAATATCAGAGAATTATTGGCTTAGTTAGGCCCTGCTAGGTCTTGATATGAATACATTGTTGTTCTCTTGTACATTAGACCTGGAATTGATTTATTTAATTTCTGGGTTATGTTTAGGTCTTGAGTTAAATCTGAAAAATAATGTATCAACCTTAGAGATTAAATGAAAGCCTCTTATTTCTGACAAACTAGTATTTTTAATATGAGCTTGTTGCTTGGATTATTGTGTCTCTAGTGCTAAAATTGTCAGCCACTGAAATAGCAAATGTAATACAGAAACTCTTATAGATCGGAGAGTCATCAGAGGGAATGTGATTTGGTTCCATTCAGCAAACTGTTATTACATACCTTCTATGAGCCAGACATTTTGAAAATATTGGGAGGACAGCTGCAACCCTTGATATAAGGGTGATATGTGCCAAGCCCTATGGAAACACAGTAGGAGTGGGTGTTGGTTTAGGGGTGTATGTGTGTGTGTCTGTATGTATCTGTGTGATGGGAGATGAGAATTAGGGAGTTCTTCATAGATGAGATAACATTTATTGTATCATTAGCTAAAAACTGTAGACATCAACTTAGATTGGTATGTTTGAAGTGGCTACTTTTTTTTTCCATCTGTGACAGTCGGACCTTATGTGTGACACATTCTCATTTACCTAATCTGTTTTAGTCTTTCTAAGGCTGGCACAATCACTGAATGGGAATGGCCCCATCTCCATTTTCACGGCTTCACAATTATAGGAATATGAATCCACCAAAGAATGCTTAGATGTAGGCCAAAGGATTTGTGGTCTCTGCAAAGTGCTTCACTGGAGATAAAGCTAACTCAGTTTACATTAAAGTAACTTTTAATCCAAATAAATATTACATGAGCTAATGATATGCTCTCCATTACTTCACTTCATACTCAGATCCAGCCTCACTGGGAGCCAAGTGCCAGGTGAGGTCCTGCCTCAGGGCCTTTGCACTTGTTGATCCTTTCGTATGGAAATGATTTTTTTTTTTTTTTTCCAGAGAGTCATCACAGGACTCAACTGCTCATGTTATTGAATTTTACTTTTAAATGTCATTTTTGGGGCGCCTGGGTGGCTCAGTCGTTAAGCGTCTGCCTTCAGCTCAGGTCATGATCCCAGGGTCCTTGGATCGAGCCCCGCATCGGGCTCCCTGCTCTGCGGGAAGCCTGCTTCTCCCTCTCCCACTCCCCCTGCTTGTGTTCCCTCTCTCGCTGTCTCTCTCTCTGTCAAATAAATAAATAAAATCTTTAAAAAAAAAAAAAGTCATTTTTGTTGAGAGGGCTTCTCTGTAAATCCTCTAAAATAGAAGCAATTCCTTCATCCTTTTCTTTCTGTCTCTTTAGCCTCTTCTATTTTTCTTCATAGCTCTTGCCATGACCTGATTTTGTATGTTTATTTGCCTATCTTTATTTTTACTTCTAATCCTCAAATATAAACTTCATAAGGCAAGAACTTTGCACATTTTCTTCACTATTTTATTTCCAAAGCCTGAAGCAGTAGGAACTCAATATGTAATGAAAATGAAATTAATGAATGAATAAATGAATTAATGTTAGAGTCACTATACTCTCTCAAATGTTTATTTTGTATTATACAAATATATTTAATTTCATGTAATTCATTATGTGATTGATACCTTTATATTGCTTTAGAAATTAGCTACATTGAATACATTTGGGTTATAAAAAATAAAAATATCAATCAATCATCAAGCAGAGAAAGTGCCAAGAAATAAATCTCCTTTTTATGTCTAAGAACTTATTGTATACTTTTGATACTAATTTATGAGTGTTAGATCATTGTAAATAGAAAGTTTCTCATTCCAAATATCAATACTAGAGGGAGTGGCTTTAAATGTTATACGCTCTGCAAGATGAGCCAGGAAAATTGCTGCCTGGATCCTTGCAATAGCCTCTTAGCTAGTCTCCCGGTCTCTAATTTCTTTGCTCCAAACCATTGTCCATATGCTACCATAATTAGTGTTTGAAAATGTCAGATCTGAGCATGTCATTCTCCTGCTCATAAAATCCCATTTTCCTACTAAATAAAATCTAGGGTTCTATGCCTAGCATTTATTGCTTCTCAAAATGTGTTCTGTACCCATTATCGAACTAACTTCCAGTTATATCAACCTTGGGGTTACATGTTCCTGAACCACAAAAGGATTTATTCCATGTTTGTAGACCACAAAAGTCACTTAGTTTGGCACTTCTTACATGCTTGTACTAAGAGTTTATTGGTAATGACTATACATTCCAGTATTTTTTTTTCAGCTTTGTCACTGTCCTAGCCTCTAAACATGACCTTTCCATGAAACTGGTTTATATTTCAAATGTAAAATGCCACATCTCTCATAAACCTTCTAATTTTCTAATTTTGACTGGGTAGCAGTATTTTCTCATTTTATTGATAAAACTAGAATGTATTATTTGGCTGACATGCTTTCATCCCATGGACTATGAGGTGACACAAACTCTTTAACCATTCATCTGCTCTGTCTCTCCCAATGCTTTATACAGGATAACCTGATGCAGCCAGATTTTGATTACTTTATTTCAATCAGCAGATACAAAGAATGATTTCATGTTATTGTATTAGCTAGGGTAACGTGGCTGCTGTAACCCATAAATGCACATGTGGATATATCACTGGCTTAAAACAATAGTTTGTGTATAGCTTAGGTGTAAGTCTACTGTAGGTGTTCCTTTTTGGTGACCGATACTGTTCCAGGGATGATTCAGGCACATCTTTTTCTTTATTGTGATTCCACCTTCTCCAAGGGCCGTGTCATCATTTTCTTCTGCATCTAGCTAGTGAAGAGGGGAAGAGAAGATTGAAAAGCCACAGTGGTTTCTTAAAAGCTTTGTTATAGAAGTGATGCTTTGCAATGGACAAAATAAGCGTATGACCACACTAACTATAAGGAAAATGTAAGTGCCTGTCTGAGTGGCTGCTTCTAAGTGAAAGTTTCACGCTCCAAAAGATGGAGAATAGGCTTGGTTGCCTGACTACTTGTTTCTGCCATTGTTAGGAACTATCAGTTTGAAAGGTAAAAGTACCTAGTGGTTTGATAAATGAGGAGATAAGGCTTAATTACCTGAATAAATAATAGGAAAAGATGCATCAAAGTCATTTCTTTGTTAAGAAAAAATATGTTTATAATGGTGTTGTAATTCCAAAAATGAAAAAGGTAGGTATATTTCATGGATCCTTAAGTATGCAATAAATACAAAATATGATAAATTTTTATGATAAATTTCATTGATTTTTAAATTGTGATAACCATGCTGATTCCTTTCACAACATATGAATGGGGAATTAAATGGTAACAACAGTGTTTTGCTGACAAGTGTTTGAGTCAGAGAATTCAAATATACTTGTTTTGGTGACAAGATTGGCACAAAACTTCATGCAACCCAAGAGTGAGCAAAGATCAGATCCAAAATGTGTGGTGGCATAAATCAATTTTGTTTTTCATTGTCATGATATTGACACTTCTCCCAAAATACTTCCAGGGATGAATAGCTCTATTTTGAAAATTCTAGAGGCAGAATGTGAAGGAAATGTAATCAGTATTCTTGTTATTGAACAAGTTTTCTGAGTGTCTGCCGTGGTAGGAAATATTTGCAAGATAGAATATTCATTTTTAAAATGTATTTTTCTTTCATGTGGTAGAAATAAAATTAATATAGTATCATCAAAAGAAATTCTATTACTATGCACTGACTTCTTAGCGTTAACATCACCATTATGTAGTTTGATTTTAATGTACTATTTTATAAGTTGTTGGTTCATTGTTAAAAAGGGAATAAAATTATTTTTCTATGTAATGCTTATGAGATACTCAAATAACAGTATATCTATATCTTTTGTCAATATTTAAGCATTTTTAAAAATTAATTTATTCTTTATTTTTTTTTAAGATTTTATTTATTTGACAGAGGGAGACACAACTAGAGAGGGAACACCATCAGGGGGAGTGGGGGGGGGAAGAGGCTTCCCTTGGAGCAGGGAGCCTGATGCGGGGCTCGATCACAGGACCCAGGGATCATGACCTGAGCCAAAGGCAAACGCTTAATGGCTGAGCCACCCAGTTGCCCCCAAAATTAATTTATTCTTTAGAATGGCATTTTGCAACCACCACAAAACCTACACAAAAAGATTTACAGGCAGTAGTTGTGTGTGTGTGTCTATAAGCTTTATATATAATATGCTATAATGTTATATATGTTATATATGATATATAATTCATAATATGTGTATATGTATGTATATATTATATGTATCAGTGTCTGAATTAATTTGTTTTTAAATGCATCTCTTCCTGTGACAGTAACAACTAATATTTGCATAATACTTTATAAAATACTTATTGTAATCCTCACAAAAATCCTATCGGTAAAATAGCATTAGCTTTAAATTCCAGATGAGAAAATTTATGCTCCAAATAATTAAATACTTTGTTTCTGATTAAACACCATGTGTAATTAAACCCAGCTTGCTGCAGACTTTTCTTGCTGCAGTACATTAGGCTGCCTCTTAAAAGTAGGGGATAAGGAAGAGTTATACTCCAAATTGAATACAAGCATCAGAAGTGAGAAAATGAGGCTAGAGAAAAAGTAAACTTGTTTAATGACATTTAATTTGATGACTTTAACTCAGGTTTTTGATCAGCCAAAGTTTGGAATATGATGCTCCGTAACAAGGAGAATCAGGCTGAATCATTTTTTTTTGTGAAGAATTGAATTCATGGCATTAGGTAGACCAAAGACAATGTAACAGAAAGGAGATAGCATGGAAAAATCTTGTACCAGCTGACTGTAAGTTCGATATTTTACTTCTTTTCTACCTCTCTTTTCTAAAGCTAACATTAGGGTTCCTTTTAAATGGCTACTTGTTTGGAAGAGAAGTCTTAGTATGAATGTACCTGCAAATGAGTCAAAAGAACTTCTAAATGCCTTCAGCTTCCATGACTATGACATTACTAATTCATGATGAAGATATTTTAATGTTCATGGTGTTGCTTTTGGTTAGAAGCCAGGTGAATTTAATCCTATTACTGTATCTATAATGTGTAGTAGTTTTGTTTAATGATATGTATTAATATGGCACTGGACAGCTTGAATCGAGCCAGAAAAATGGCTCTTGGCAAGTACTGAAGTCTTACAAGAATTCAAACTTTTATATGCCTCTTAACTAGCATTCCCAATTGTCTTCTGGAAAATCACCATTTAAAGAATGTATGCAAAAATCTTATAATCTTTACAGATAGCATGATCTTATATGTAGAAACCCTGAAAGATTCCACTCAAAAAAAATCTGATAGAACCAGTAACAAATTCAGCAAAGTTGCAGGATATAAAATCAATATGCAAAAATGAATTGTGTTTCTATACACTAATAATGAACAATCCAGAAAGGAAATGAAGAAAAACATTCCATTTAAAATGGCATCAAAAAGAATTAAAAACTTAGGAATTAATCAAAGATGTGGAAGATCTGTATGGTGAAAACTATAGAATGATGCTGAAAGAAATTAAAGAAATAAGTAGAAAAGCATCCTATATTTATAAATTGGAAGACTTAATATTGTTTAGACATCAGTAGTACTCAAAGTGATCTGCAGTTTCAGTGCAATCATTATGAAAATCTGAATGACATTTTTCTGCAGAAATATGAACGTCCATCCTAAAATTTATGGGAAACCTCATGGGATCCAGAATAGCCCATGAGGGGTTCTTCCTCTTGAAGAAGAACAAAGTTGCAGGACTCACACTTTCCTGATTTCAAAACTTACTAAAAAGTTCCAGTAATCAAACAGTATGATATGGACATAAAGATGGACATATAAACAAATAGAATAGAGAGCCCAGAAAGAAACTCTAGCATATATGGTCAATTAATTTTCAACAAAGCTGCCAAGATTATTCACTGGAGATGTGATAGTCTTCAACAAACGGTATTGGGAAAAATGGATACCACAAGCAAAAGAATGAAATTAGATCTTACATTACACCATAGGAAAAAAACCAAAATGGATAAAAAACTGAATTTAAAAGCCAAAACTATAAAACTCTTAGAAGAAAACATAAGGATAAAACTTCATGACTTGGATTTAGTTTTGAAATTTCTTAGCTATGACACCAAAAGCACAGTCAACAAAAGAAAAATTATATCAATTGGACTACATCAAAATAAAATGCTTGTATGCATGGAAGGACACACTCTCAGGGTAAAAAGGGAACCCATGGAATGGGAGAAACTCTTTGCAGATCTTACATCTGAAAAGTAATTAATATCCAGGATAGGTAAAGAACTAGAACAACTCAACACAAAAACTAGACAACCCAAATCAAAAATGGACCAAGGACTTTGAATAGACATTTCTCCTAAGCACATGTACAGAGGCCCAATGAGTCCACGAAAAGATTCTCATCATCACTAATCATTAGGGAAATGCAAATAAAATCCAAATGAGATACCACATCACACCTTTAGGATGCCTATTTAAGAAAAGGTAAATTAAGGATGTGAGGGCGATCTGGCTGCGACATCTGTCACCCCATTGATCGCCAGGGTTGATTCGGCTGATCTGGCTGGCTAGGCGGGTGTCCCCTTCCTCCCTCACCACTCCACGTGCGTCCCTCCCAAAGCTGCGCGCTCGGTCAAAGAGGACGACCTTCCCCGATAGAGGAGGACCGTTCTTCGGTCAAGGGTATACGAGTAGCTGCGCTCCCCTGCTAGAACCTCCAAACAAGCTCTCAAGAAAAGGTAAATTAAGTATTGGTGAGGATGTGGAGTAATTGGAACCCTTCTTGTGCATTCCTGGTAGAAATGTAAAATGGTATAGCCTCTGTGGAAAACAGCATGGCAGTTCCTCAAAAATCCTAACCATAGAATTACCATCTGATTCAGCAATTCCACTACTTGGTATACACCCAAAAGAACTGAAAGGAGGAACTCCAACAGATACTTGTACACTTAAGTTTATAACAGCATCACTCACAATAACAAAGGTAGAAACACCCCATATACTCATTGGTAGATGAATGGATAAACAAGATGCAGTATACGCATACAATAGAATATTAGTTAGCCTTAGAAAGGAATGGAATTGTTACACATGTTACATCGACGAACCTTGAAAACATTATGTGAAGTGAACTAAGCCAGAAACAGAAGGACAAATATTGTGGGGTTCCACTTACATGAGTTATCTAGAACAGCTGAATTCCTGGAGACAGAAAATAGAACAGTAGTTTCCAAGGGCTGGAGGAGAAGGGAATGGGGAGTTACTGTTTAATGGGTACAGAGTTTCAGTTTGGGAAGATGAAAATTTGTGGAGATGGGTGGAGGTCATGGTTGCACAACAGTGTGGATGTATTTAATGCCACAGAATTATGCACTTAAATTTAGTTAAAATGCTAGGTTTTGTATTATGTTATGTTATGTTTTACCACAATAAAAAATCCTATAAGCTTCCACGTAAAGTTTTAGAAAATACTTGGATTTATGAATGTTGGATGTGGGGGTTTCATAATGTGAATGTAAATTAAAGCAGTTGTTTTCATTTGTCAATTGTATATTTATTGTCAATGTGTGTATATGTCCCAGATTATCCTCTAATATATTTTCATGATTTTGAGTCTTTTGATTTAACAACAAAAAAAACCAAAACACTTACCTCAGAAGGAATTACGTATCTTTATCAGCGCTTACTATAAACTGTATTAGTAACAAACAATTTATCTATTTTAAAATATTAATTTGTGAGCTTGATAGCATTCTAATGCCATAGTGTACAGGTGTTGTGTACGGGCAGTACTCAATATTGTGTTGTCTTTTGAACTTTGGGTCATTAGAAAAAAATTTTAGTGACAACTTTATTTTCCTGATGCCACAAATTACTCTTAGTATTTTACCTTTAGTAACAGTGAAATGTGTGTGGGGGGAGGGGAGGCGATATTGGAGAGGATTTCCAAGTGTTATGGAAAGAGTGAGAATGTATACCTAGATTCTTCTTCCAAGAAAGATTTAGGGATGCTTTTGGAAAGACTCACTAGAGACATGTTCTTATCACGATTGCTTGTTTTCTATGTTGTTAATTAGAATTTAAGGTAAAAATTGATTCTGAGAGATATCAGGGTAGTCACTTGAAATATAGATTTGGCAATAAGGAGGTTGGTAGATAATTACTGTGCTTTGAACTAGAGTCATTATTGTGATTGTGAAAATTTTTTTACTTTGTAGATTGTTCATCACCTTTCTCCCTTAGTGCTTTTTAGAGCATGATCAGTTATTACTGTACTGACAAGTATTAGTCTGGTAGCAATTTATCATAGGCTGACAAGTGCCAAAATTCATCTTCACATACGTATCTACTGAAGCAAACAAACACCGTTTTCATCTCTGAAACTATCTACAGTTTATTGTGATATATTATTTTGGCCTGCAAGGTCACAGGCAAATTATGTTTAATCACTGCTTCAAAGAAAACATAATTGTAAATATTTTTGCATCTCTTTAAATCATTGTAATAATCATATAGATTTTATATATAAGATATTGAGATCATGTTTAATAAGCTGAATATTCAAATGTAGATTTCAAAAAATACGTTACTGTATTAATTTAAAATAAACAACATTTTTGAATGAAGAAGATTAATTTGCATGATCATTATATAAATGGTCCTATTAATACAAGGGAAATAATGTCAAGAGATCATTTTTGGTTCAAGTCAATTATACTACACTTTAATTGAAAAATAAAAGCTGTTCATTGTGTACAGAGGTAGTACTCCTGACATATCATATAAATGACCCCATTAATGAAAGAGAAATAAGGTCAGGAGAGACATTTTTACTGAAGTCAATTATGTTACATTTTAATTGAAAAATAAAAGCCACTTTTATTCAAAGGGAACACCACTGACATTCCATCATATTCCATAGCCTCCTAATATAGCAGTAACCACCTAACCAATCTCTCAGTTCTCCACATTATACAAAGGGATCTTTTTAACACATTAATTAGGTCATGTCTTCCTTGCTTACCGCCTTCTGAATACTCTTCATTTTAGTTAGGAAAAAGTCCATACAGTGAACACAGTCAACAAAGCCCTGTGTGATCTGGCCCCTGCCTCCTTCTTGACCTTACTTCATACCAGTCCCTCTACTTGATTACCCTCCAGTCATCCTTGTTCTGCCTCAGTCCTCATCACCCTCTTCACTAGTCCTTCCTATTAGCTGGAACATTCTCTTTGTATGGCGGACTCCTTCATGCCATTTAGTCTCAGCCAAAAGGTTTCCTCTTTGGAAGAATCCTTCCAGACTACCCTATCTAAAGCAGCTCTCCTGACTACGCATTTTCTTTTTTTTCCCCTTAATTTATTTTTTTTTATTATGTTATGTTAATCACCATACATTACATCATTAGTTTTTGATGTAGTGTTCCATGATTCATTGTTTGCATATAACACCCAGTGCTCCATGCAGTACGTGCCCTCTTTGATACCCATCACCAGGCTAACCCATCCCCCCCCTCCCCTCTAGAACCCTCAGTTTGTTTGTCAGAGTCCATAGTCTCTCATGGTTCATCTCCCCCTCCGATTTCCCGCCCTTCATTCTTCCCTTCCTGCTATCTTCTTCTTCTTCTTTTTTTTTTTTTTTTTAACATATAATTTATT